>NW_027112755.1:20110-21595 GCF_000696795.3 Halyomorpha halys
CACCAGGCCGAACTGGCATTAAATAAAAAAAATTAAAGCTATATAATCCAAACGTATATGAATATTTTTATTAATTTAAGAATTAAAATTATGGAAAGAAAAACTAAATAAAATTGAGAGAAAGAAAATACATGTAATTAATGAAATATGTAACCATAGCACGAGAATAAACAAACGATATATAAAGCTAAGCTAAGCAAAAGAAGTGAATTGAAAACATAGTCATAATAATGTTATTATTGATATTTTTTCTATTAACTAATATTATTGTTGTTATGATTTCTATTCACTAATATTATTATTGTTATTTTTTTTATTCACTAATATTATTCAGATTTAATATTAACAGGACATGAGACTTAGAATCTACATACAAGACTGAAACGACAAGAAACTGCTTGTCGATTTCGATTGCTACAACACTTACTTGACAAGCGATCTAAACTTCCCATTCACTACAAAAAATTATTATACACTACGATAATTAGACCTCTTTGGACATATCCTATTGGCATCCAATCTTTACAATCTGAAATCCTTGATGCTCCTTATTATGTTACAAATAAACTCTTCCACAAAGACCTTAACATCCGATTCATTGCAGATTTGGCCTAAAATAGATATGCGTTTTTTCATTCCAAACTCCTTAGCCATCCTAATCCATTTAATCCAAGAATAAAAATAAATAAATGAAAAAAAAATAAATAACATACAAAGCAAATAAAATCTCTCTCAACTCTCAACTCTATAAACAGAAGGGGGAGGGGTTGAAAATGACCAAACTGCAAGAAGAGGAAAAAAACAGTAATAATTACATAATTAACAAAAATAAAAAATCTCTAGTAAATTAATTATCCTTTTTTTCGCTTGATTCCATATCAAAACTCTGGAAGAATGGTGTCAAAACCGGAGGATTAATATAAACCCCAGCAAAATCCCATCAAATTACCTTCACTCTCTGGAAACCTGCGGGCTGTCCTACAGTATCCTTTAATAATATTACATTTATCCCTGTTGGGCAGATCCGTTATTTAGACAAAAATTGGAAAAAAGCGATTAACTTCCAATCCTCACATAAGACTAAAAAGACAGGAAACTGCTCATCGATTCCGACTATTACAGTACTTACTAGTCAAACGGTCTAAACTTCCAATCCATTACAAAATACTCATTTATATTACCATAATAAGGCCTATTCGGACTTACGGAATTGAGCTCCACTAAACCAACAAATTACTCTACAACAAATCAAAAATCCTTCGTGCACCTTATTAGAGACAAATAAAATCACTCGCAATTGTTATTCCTAATAATCCTGCTAGGCGCATAAAAATCAGTGGTCTCTAGACCTAATGTAGAAATTTTTTAGGTAAATATGTAGTATGTTTCATATACACTTGAAAATCTTGGGAAGGAACCACCCATTGGTGGGACTTCAAACATTAATTTAAACTAGAAGGTACCGTGGCCATCTTCTTTTCAGAC
>NW_027112755.1:23278-24933 GCF_000696795.3 Halyomorpha halys
GAGCAGTCGGTATAGTTGGCTGAATCGTCTGTTGAGTTCTATTTAGCTAACTAATGAAATCAATTAAAGTTAGAAAGAGGTATCTATGAGTACCGGTTTTTATCGTGCATATCATTGTCATAATGTTCTCATGATATCATACTAGCTGATCGTCTTAAATCAGAAGGCTGGTGTGAATTAATAAATAAAAGCAATAAGTCATATTTTTTTCTTGAAGACAGTTGTAAATTTAAAGATAGATATAAAGATAAACTTGAAAGCACTATTAGTTTGAGGGATCAGAATTTGTTATCTCATTGTTTTAAAGAACCGTGTACCACTTTTCAGCTTATTAAGAAACGACACAACTTAATAAATATTGAAACATAGCTTATTAAACCTGTAATTCGATTCTAAAATACGCCTAAATTAGACAAAATTAACCTAATTAATCACTTCACTATCTGTGGAAGTCAAAAAAATTCATCACGTATCCGGCCTGGAGGACCAATTTTCCATGACATGTTGGAATAATAAAATATCGTTAAAATAACAATGTCGAAAGAAGATAGTTAACTGTATGAAGTAGATTGTAGGATGATAGTCCAGGTGGTGGTTAATAAAGCTATCATAATAGTAAAAGAAAACCATTTAGTGTAGGACACCACCCTTGAAGAATGGTTTCAAAACTGGAGGATAAAAATAAATCCCACCAAATCACATTTACCCTTCGACGTAAACCCATGACCTCTTCCCCCTACAGTATCCTTTAACAATACCCCACTTATTTCTGTCGAACAGATCCGTTACTTAGGACTACATCTCGACAAACGACTGACATGTAATCCTCATACTGCACGTAAATTCCGACTATTTACTAGACAAAAGGTCTAAATTGCCAATCAATTACAAAAGACTGATCTACATGACTATTATAAGGCCTATCTGGACATACGGAGTTGAGCTTTGGGACTCCACTAAACCATCAAATTCCTCCAGAATCCAATCCTTACAGTCCATAATCCTTAATGATCCTTACTTTGTCACAAATCATGTCATCCATCAGTACCTCAACGTTCCATATTTTGCCGATTTGGCAAGAACCAGATACCATTTCTTCCATGATAAACTTCCCGACCATCCAAATTCACTTGTTTCTAATCTAGCTTCTCCTTCATTGCCTAATAATCCTCCTAGGCGTCTGAAAAGAAGATGGCCTTGAGATCTTCTCCTCTAGAAATGTTATTGGAGTTCTATCAGTGGGTAGATTCTACACATATTTGTATCATGTAACTATGTCACCTACAGCAAATTTACTTGTTGTATATATGTGTATACAGTTGTTAATAACAATAAATAAATTATTAAAAAAAAAAGAAAAGGTGTAGGACAATTCCAGTTGTGCTTTGTACTACAACCAGGCAGCCCTGACGAAACCCTGCAAAGTGGGGCGAAACGCTGGGTAACAATAAATAGTTTTCCTTTACCATTTTGATACCTTTATCGGCCACCACCCACTTGTTAAACAAATGACTAAAAAAAAAGTTATAAAATATATCTTTGAGCTGGATCTATACGAGGAACGTCATCGCCATCAACGAGATGGATAGAACGAGTAAATTAACCAATGAGCCCGCATGGCGCCATCTTGAGCCAATTAATAACGAAACAATATC
>NW_027112755.1:24983-25527 GCF_000696795.3 Halyomorpha halys
GAATTTGATGGTTTAGTGGAGCCCCAAAGCTCAACTCCGTATGTCCAGATAGGCCTTATAATAGTCATGTAGATCAGTCTTTTGTAATGGATTCTGTAGGGCAAGATGTAATTCTTTATATTTCTAATTCATTTTTTTTCTAATAAGTCTTTCCAATTGACTCTATTTCACGATAAGTTTGTATTTGCAATTATCTATATGTGAAATATATAGTAAGGGAAAGTGTTATCATCGTGAGCGATTTTTAATTCCAGTTTTCGACAGAAATACACGATCTGAGGTATCCTCAATTCAAATAACCAAGTCTTGCGAAATGGTCTGTGTGTGAGCAGCCTAGCTCAAAAGTATTACAATCGTTCAAACTTTTCCATTTTTCGACCAAAATACACGATTTGAGGTCTACTGAGTTTAAAATACCCAAGTCTCGCGAAATGGTCTGAGTTAGTAACTCGAAAAACCAAACGTTTTACGTAACTGAAATTACATATTTAATTATTAGTGTATAAGTCTGGGATATTAGAGCAACTTTTTCGATAAAATCCGA
>NW_027112755.1:25577-26002 GCF_000696795.3 Halyomorpha halys
TGTAGGGAGAACTTCAAAGGAGCCCTTCATAAAAACAGATAACAGTATTAATGCGTCTTTTATAATTAGATCTTGTGAATGAAATGTACTCTTCCTTGTTTTAATTATTTTATTTTATTTCATTAAAAACCAATAACAACGTATATAGGGTAGTCACTCCATCATCAGGTATTTACAACAAATTCTCAAATTCATCCTATGCATACAACACTTAATAAATATAACACAATTTTTTTTTTTAATTTGTTGTGTTTATAGGAGGGATCTCTGTAATTATTTAATAATATATTTATTGTTATTTACAACTGTATATACATATATACAACAAGTAAATTTGATGTAGGTGACATAGTGACATGATACAAACATTTGGAGAATCTACCCACTGATAGAACTTCAATAACATTTCTAGAGGAGAAGATCTC
>NW_027112755.1:29761-30080 GCF_000696795.3 Halyomorpha halys
ATTAATTCTATGGACTATAGCACATTAGCTGGACTGATATCAACACCTTATAATGCCACAAGGCTGTTAAAGAGAGTATATATAATACTCAGTAAAGTATATATAATACATTTCATGTAGCTCGCAAATGCGGCAGAGAATCTGAAACACCAGCTCATGTGCAGGGAAAATGCCCCAACAACTCCCTCCTCATAACACGTCGGCACCACAGGGTCAAAGAAGAGTTGATGAAGTTTCTTGAAAGAAAAGACTTCACCTGCTTCGAGGAGGTCTATTGTATTGACACCGACGGATCCGTAAGATATGCCGATATTGTCGC
>NW_027112755.1:31735-32247 GCF_000696795.3 Halyomorpha halys
TGGAAAAGAATCCAACTATAATAATAGTTTTTAGGACTCAATATATAATTAATTAATTAACTTATTTTTGGATAATGGCCTTCAGCGATTATCCTGGCATCCCGATTAAATCTCCATACATACATAGCAGGCTATAGCTATATAGTAGCTAGACTATACTACCTTAGCTGGACTCACATCAACACTTTATAATGTCACAAGGCTGTCAAAGAGAGAAGACTCAGTAAAGTATATCGAATGCATTTCATGTATTTTATATTTATGATGTACTTATTTATATTAATGAAGGTTACGGGAAAAAACCGGAATTTTTCAAGGTTTTTGCCGGGAAACATCGCAAATTATAAACCGGTTTAACAGTTGAATACGCTGAATTAAAATATTTAAAAATTATTATTTCTCCCCCCCCCTCCTGTCATGTAAGGAAATAAGAGAAGAAATAAAAGGATACCAACTACAAAGAAACCTACTCGATGACCGTGGAGCTATCGGACAGTAAAGTTTCGTAACAA
>NW_027112755.1:32297-33727 GCF_000696795.3 Halyomorpha halys
ATGTATTTAGGCAGCATAGATAAATAAAGTATTTCTCTCTATGATGTACTCATTTATATTAATGAAGGTTACGGGAAAAAAACGGAAACTTTCAAGGTTTTTGCTGGGAAACATCACAAATTATAAACCGGTTTAACAGAATTAATTGACCGTTTTAACTGAATTAAAATATTCAAAAATTATTATTTCTCCCCTCTCCCTCCTGTAATGTAAGGAAATAAGAGAAGAAATAAAAGGATACCAACTACAAAGAAACCTACTCGATGACCGTGGAGCTATCGGACAGTAAAGTTTCGTAACAAGAGGCTCAAAGAAAAGAAAAAATGTGAGCCCTACTCGAAGGGTATATTGGCCGGAATTGGCCCTTTGTGACAGAGGGGAGACAATGACTGGCTTCGTTAGAGCTTGGGTTGCCCGCTCCTCAATTACCCAGCTCGTCTGTCGGCACTGTCTAATGGTCGTATGGGATCTGGAGGAGGGGGGGGGGGAGGCTTTGTGATCCTATGGGGAAGTATAGCAGCCATGTTGGGTATTGGTCAGAGCCAAGATGATCAGAGTAAGTAAAAATATCAGGCGCTGGTTCAAATCTGACCTGTGATTTTTTTCTCGAGGCGATTCCACGAAATGAAACGAAATTCCCACCATGACTAGAAGATGTTGATAACCACCATATAAGTCAAAAATGACCAGGTTGTAATGGCAATGAGGAGTTCAAAATGAACTTATTTAAACTACCAGCCAGTATTAAATAAAAAATATATATAATTATATTTAAAGGTTAATAGCAAATAGCAGTAAAAAGAAAATGTATATTTGATCGGAAAAAAAAAATTAATTATATTACGGATCACTAAAGAGGATCTGGAAGGGAAAATTCGAGAGAGTGAATTTGTTGATCAGGTGAGGGAAGAAAAAGGGAATGAATAGAAATATTTGTATTCAGTGTACAGACTGAAATCGATTGTAAAAGGAAACTGTGGGGAAAGAAAACTATTTGCTTTCTATTTTATTATATCATGTAATTATATGTAATTTATATATATATTCCGATCACTGATTAATAAGTAAGCTGTGTGATATAGCAACCCGATGTATTTGGGCAGCATAGATGAATAAAGTATTTCTCCCTCTCTCTTGAATAAAAGATAAAAAAACAAATTGAAATGAAATATTTCTTAAACCCACTGATTACAAACCACAACAAAAAAAAATTAAATAATAACAACAAAATTAACATTACTTAAAACGAAAACAATAGATGTATACAAATTGAATTTTAGAAACTAAATTTAATTATAACTAATTAAAAATTTGTTTATAAAAATGTTTTCAAATATTTTAGGAGCACTTTTATTTTTAAAAATATAGTTTATAACACCTTATGTATGTTTACTGAATTTAAAATAAAACTAAAATCCTCAATGCTCCTT
>NW_027112755.1:35307-36926 GCF_000696795.3 Halyomorpha halys
AACAATTACAAGAATAGAGGATTTATTTTATTTGGTTCACTGTAATTAATTTTATTTCAAATACAGACCATTCCAGCGATAACAGCAAATTATAATTATTTCGGATAATATCCCCAAGCAATGAAAGCCAGGAAATAATTGAATTATACAATGTATTGGGTTGTAAAATGAGTTCGTAGCGTATTTTACTGGTGATTTCAATAATAACTCAGATTCTTTAATTATATTTTTTTTAATTTCTTGAGAATGGTATTTATTTATTAAATAAATCAAATGGTATCCTTGTTTAGTCACAACAATCTTTATTTTATCAACAGTCCAACGTTTCGGCCATTTCGGCCATCCTCAAGGACAATCTAAATATTTAACAGCTTATTATATATTCATTTGTAGCAATTATAACAACATTATTCCTAATGATATAACATATCTTCAAATATTAATTCTCACCTCACATAAAAGTTTTAAAACAATTTTGCTGGCTAGTCTACCTAGGTCATTAATTATAAGTCAAAATCACCCTATGAAAAATTCAATTAATAGAGTATCATATTAATTAATTATAACCTTATGTATAGTTACCTATTTCTTTTCAAAACTTCATTAATTTTTAACACTTTTAATTTTCAATTAGTCTACACTACACTATCATATAAACTGAACCGAGCAAACCACTTACAGTCGGCGCTTTCTCCTAAGGCATCATCGCCATACACACTGAAATTTTGTTAACCCTCTGTGCAGCGGATTTTCTTTTTCGGAAATAAAAAAATCATTAAATGACGACAATGAAATGTTTTCTCTTCCATTTTGAGCAATCAAAAAACCACTTAAAGATAAGGAATCTTGGTTTAAACTGATGCATAAAATCACCTTAACTAATCCTTTTTTGGAATATGTAACCATTATTGACCAAGTAAACATGACTATATAAACACAGAGAGAATTAAATTGAAATGAGGTGAAGTTATTTGACCGTAGATATATAAGTGGAGAAGATAGTCGGTGGGGTTGGTCAGCAGAAAAAAACACAAATAAACAAAAGAATTATTTATTTGCGACAACGTTTCCACCTTATTTTCAGGTCTTCATCAGGGCTATAAAAACAAAAAGACAACAACCATTATTCAAAAACAAAAAAAATAAAAAATTATTTATTTTATTTTATTTTGTTTTTTCTCTCTGAATAATGGTTATTTTCGTTTTTGTTTTTATAGCCCTGATGAAGACCTGAAAACTAGTCGAAACTTCGGAGCAAATAGAACCCCCGACCTTCTTCTCTTATTAAATTGAAATATTGAAACACGCTACGAACTTATTTTGCAACCCAATTTGTATTTCTGGTATATTTTTTTTTTCACCTTTGTTCCTAGCCCTGAAGAAGGCTTGAAGTTTTTGTCGAAACGTTGACACTAAGAAATAGATTTTTACTTATTTGT
The DNA here is from genome assembly GCF_000696795.3 of Halyomorpha halys. Lineage (NCBI taxonomy): Eukaryota > Metazoa > Arthropoda > Insecta > Hemiptera > Pentatomidae > Halyomorpha > Halyomorpha halys. The sequence goes on from NW_027112755.1 coordinate 36,747, forward strand.
TTTCTTCTCTGAATGTATTGCCAGTACTCTTTTCTCATTTATATATATCTAGATCACAACCCTCGAAGAATGGTGTCGAAATTGGAGGATAAAAATAAATCCCAACAAATCACATTTACTCTTCGTCGTAAACCTGCCGACTGCCCTACAGTATACTTTAATAATGTGGCTCTTACCCAT
>NW_027112755.1:36976-38080 GCF_000696795.3 Halyomorpha halys
TGTTTGTGATGCATTAGTTGGGTCGTTGTTTACCAAAAGTATACATGTGTCATCAGCGTATGTTGTTAGGACTGTGTTAGGGTGGGTTGGGATGTCAGCTGTATAAACCGTATAAAGAATGGGACCTAAGTAGTATCTTAGGTCCCATTCTTTATACTTGAGGAACAGCGGCGGACTGAGAAAAGAGAGATGAGTAGGCTAAGTTATGATTTACTTTCCAATTTCAACAAAATTTCCGGTTCTGAACCGAGCAAACCACTTACAGAGAAGACGGAGATTCCTTCTAAGACATCATCGCCATACACACTGAAATTTTGTTAACCTCTGTGCAGCGGATTTTCCTTTTCGGAAATAAAAAAGTTATTAAATGACGAAAATGAATTTTTTTCTCTTCCATTTTGAGCAAGCAAAAAACACAAGCAAAGCACCTTAACTAATCTTTTTTTAGAATATGTAACCATTATTGACCAAGTAAACATGATTATATAAACACAGAGAGGAATAAATTGAAATGATGTGAAGTTAGTTGACCGTAGATATATAAGTGGAGAAGATGATCGGTGGGTTTGGTCAGCAGAAAAAACACAAATAAACAAAAGAATTATTTATTTGCGCCGACGTTTTGACCTGATTTTCAGGTCTTCATCAGTGCTATAAACACAAAAAGACAGCAACCACCATTCAGAGACAAAAAAATAAAATTATTTAGTTTTTATGTTTTTTTCTCTCTGAATGATGGTTATTTTCTCTTTTGTTCTATAGCCCTGATGAAGACCTGAAAATTAGGTCGAAACGTCGGAGCAAATAGAACTCCCGACCTTCTTCTCCTCTTATTAACTTGAAATATTGAAACACGCTACGAACTTATTTCACAACCCAATATGTATTTCTGTTATATTATTTTTTTCACCTTAGCCCTGAAGAAGGCTTGAAGTTTTTGTCGAAACGTTGACACTAAGAAATAGATTTTTACTTATTTTTTTTCTTCTCTGACTGTATTGCCAGTACTCTTTTCTCATTTATATATATCTAGATCACAACCCTCGAAGAATGGTGTCGAAATTGGAGGATAAAAATAAATCCCAACAAATCACATTTACTCTT
>NW_027112755.1:42355-43615 GCF_000696795.3 Halyomorpha halys
TATAGTCTGTTCAATCTGGCTTCACTATCAATGTTCAGTATATTTTCAATGTTTTTTAAGTCGCAAGATACGGATATAGGTGGCTTTAAGATATATTTTCTATTTTCTTCAAAGGTTGAACAATGTAGGAGGATGTGGTACAAACTATTATTGAAATAACTTTTGTAGAATGGACAGAGTTCGTTTGCCTTGAAAGTGATGGTTTTGCTTCCGTGGTGTAGTTTGATGCTCCGGGTTTCCTACTCTTAGTTGGCTGATGCACCTTATTTTTTTTTTTAAATTTAACCTATATGTTAAATATGCTTCAGGTTTGAGTAGGTTAAAACTGCAGAGTGATCTGTATATGGGGTTAATGTTTGAGTTCAATGCTCTATTGATGCCAGTTGAGAAGTTGTGGTTCAAGAACATCGCCTTATTCAATCAAGTCTTTTTGATGAAAATAGACGTTCTGAGGTCTTAAATATTCTATGTGTTTGTGACCACAGACTAGCTCAAAAACCAGAAATCATACGAACATAAATTATAAATATATACATGAACTCTTGTTTGCGACTGGTTTGATTATAAAGTATAATAAAGAATATACATTTAGTCTCAACATATTTCTTATTAGTTGACTCCTACGTTTCGGCCATTCCGGTCATTATCAAGTATAACGTATTTTAAGTATCTGTAGCTATTACCGGTATTAACAACTATAAATCAATTTTTCATTTTTCATCATATCTTTATGATTACTTCCTGTATACGCGACGTATTTGAAATAGAAATATAGCCGTTAAACGGCTGGTCACCTCCTCTCCACTCCTCCACGCTTCCGCTTCATTGTTACTTTCTGTTTAACCGCTTCCTTTGAACAGGTAGGTTGTCCTGACTTGCTCTTTGCTCATTTATTATCATTATTATTTTTTATTTATAATTATTCTTTCAAGACGTTTATTTAATCTGTACTTTCTTCTTCTTTTTTATTTGTTTTCTTCACCGTATTGTTTTTGTTTTATGTACGTCTACTGTACTTTTTTAACTGTATTTTTAAAAAAATTTTTACTCTTGCCATTGTTACTTATTTTTGTTCTTATCATTGTTTATTCAAGTTAATTTTTTACTGATACTATTTTATGACTTCTTTCCTTTTATTTATATGTAATTTCTTATCAGTTTATTTTTACATAATATTTATCATAGCTTAAATTACTTTATTGTATCTCATTGTTGTAATATTCTGTTTCCTTTTTTTTTTTTTTTTTTTCCAATAGAACT
>NW_027112755.1:46071-47059 GCF_000696795.3 Halyomorpha halys
TGTTTTGTTTTTCAAAATTATGGTGTTCTACTTCAATGGACGGTCATTAACACTAGAAGTGGGGATATAGTGCAGTGTCGTTTCTTTAGCATGTCCTGGTTAAGAGAATAATAATGTAAATATAGTTATTAAGATTGAGGATTTAAGTTAAGGTTAAGTCAACCTATAAGTTTTAATTGTTTTATTAATTGATAAGAATTCTTTTTTTTTTCCTTTTACATTCTCTGTATATAGATTTCTTAGAATTATTAAACTTTGTACACATCTCTGCTTTCAACTTGTTAATTTACTTCTTTTTTTTTTGTTGTTGTTCACGGAATATTACGATAATTCAACAGGTGGGTAGGTAACACCCTTAGGTTTTCTGTTCTACATGTAAAGGTATTCGCCAGTGGTCATAATTCAACAATTGTTTATATAGTGGTATATTAGTTATAATGTGAGCATAATGCTTCAGTGTTTTCGTTATTTCCAAAAAAATAACGTGGCACCTAAGGAGTAATTTATTCTTTATTGTTTTGTTTTGTTTTTTTCCTTTTGCGATTTTCCTTTAACTCACCCCCTTCTCCGCTGAGCGTGGGCAACTATAAACGGTAAACATATAACTAAGGATAAGTCAAAATTTGCGGTTATATATTATCGAAACAATAGAATAGCTATTATATTTACAGTAAGGATAAGTTGTACTTTATGTATAGTGTATACTTTAATATAATAGCATAGACTGGAGGGATGTCGAGAGGGAAAGGTGCCAAGGATAAAGCTAGGAGATCTTCTATATCGTCCTTCCAGGCGTCTTAGGAATTTTAAATCTCCCGCGAGGTTTTCTGGAATATTTTTATGCGGGGTTTGGCCTCGCTGGAGATAAAGAGAGCCACTGCCTCTCCTTTACATAAAACACAGAGGTCTCTTCGTCCTTTCTAGGCTAATGTCGGGCATAGCTGTCACGGGTGTCTAGCAGCGTAGGAGGAGGTTAAGAATTTTCTGT
>NW_027112755.1:51794-52876 GCF_000696795.3 Halyomorpha halys
TGCGTCTTTTCATTCCAAACTCCTTAACCATCCTAACCCATTAATTCTTAATCTTTCATCCTTAACAATCCCTGATAATCCTCCGAAGCGTCTGATGGCCACGGGACCTTCTAACTTAAATTAATGTTTGAAGTACCACCAATGGGTGGTTCCTTTCCAAGATTTTCAAGTGTATATGAAACATAAAACATATTTACTAATACTAAATAAAATGTATAATCTTTTCAATTTCATGAGACTGGTTTATATTGTTTAAATAATTTAAATTTAATTTACATAAAGAAAATGACATGTTCAAGAGAAAAATACTTGAGTCTATTTATATATCAGAGAACATTAATTATGAGTAACTTACTCAGTGTAGTGTTGATAAAATGAGTAATTGAAGTAGAGATTTTAATCTAGTAAATGCAATAATCTTAACTTTGAGAATAATGGTATTTTAGACATTATGATGAAGATTAGTTTATTGAGTACATAATGTTTTATAATTTAAGAAGTTTTAGAGATTAATGAGACGAAAATTGATTAATGGTAAATAATTTGACAAAGATAATATGGCCTGCAATTATGGTGATAGTGTAATAGGATCCTTGAAAATGGCCGGAATGGCCGAAACGTCGGAGTGTTGTATTTAGTTCTATAGTTTCTAGAACCTAAATACTTAAACCTATCTACTGGTTGAAATGTATTTCCTCCTATATCTATATCACCGAAATTGCTCCCGTTTCTACTAGTAACCATATATTTTGTTTTATCCGTACTTATTTCTAAACCTAGTTCCTTACTGGAGTTTATTAACCCGGTTGTATTTAGTTCTATAGTTTCCTTGTCCTCACCAAATAATACCAAATCAACAGCATACCCAAGCACCGGTATTTTACCACCCAATGTTAAACCCTTTTCAGTATTCATTAAACTTTTAATGATGCATTCTAGTGATTGGTTAAATAAGCCCGACCGGACCTCGAATTTCTTTGTTATTATATTAAATAGATTTATTAAATGCTTTCTATATTTGTTTGTTTTGAAAATTATATTTGTTCTTTTGATACAACACGAAGGTTGCGCCGATCTTCTAA
>NW_027112755.1:54921-55791 GCF_000696795.3 Halyomorpha halys
ACAATAGGAAAAGGTAGTATATGGAGAAAGGAAAAGAATAATGTAACAAATATGAGAACGAGAAGGGAGACTTACGTTGTGGCGTAGAAGGTGATTGATACTACTATTGAAACAGTAGTAAAGCCAATATACCAATGTAATTTCATTCTACTATCTGAAAATTTGTAAACACTCGCTAGATAAAAATCTCACTATATGAACCATGTAATTATTCTTAGGGGACATATGTCCCAGAATAAAGTTATTTTTTCATTCATTTCATTCATAGAAGGTAGGTTTGTAACTGATTGATGTAAGAGTTTATTTGAGACTTCCCCTAGAGTGAGCTACTAGACTAAGGTTAGAAACGTTACTGTCAAGAAAGACCGTTATGACACAACAATTGATATGAAATACCAATGATAAAAAGGTAAAGTTATAGTTTAAAAGAAAAACACAAAACCAGTGACATGTAAAAATACGGAGCCCAAAGGTCAAAAAATTATGAATACAAATTAATAAGAATAAAACATTCATTTACTCGTGCCGAGGTTTCGACCTGAGTTTCAGGTCTTCATCAAGGCTATACAACAAAAAGAGATTACAACCATCATTTATAAACATAAAATTAAAAATAAATAACAAACTAACAAATTTAGAAATATACATAACACTAAATTGAAAATAAATAATAATTCATTAACAACCATTGAATTAGACAGTAGAAGATTAATAACAATAAAAGATGAAATATAGTATTATTATTATGTATAAGATAAAATATATAAGTAGTGTCTAAAAAAACCGTGCCCGTGTAGGCCTCATATTTCCGTGACAACGTATACTCTATGCTAATATTACATAAATATAAATTAAAATCAATCCAATGTT
>NW_027112755.1:60910-63053 GCF_000696795.3 Halyomorpha halys
AAAAAAAAATGTTGTAACTTATTTTGAACTTACTAATCACAGAAGGTCGACATCAGGCCCATACGTCAAGACAAAACGAAAAACGCTTTCCACCTGACACTATTATATTGCATATTACACTGACGTTCTAAATCCTCAGAAACTTAACATATACAATAATTTACTAAACGCCATATGGACAAATTAAAAAAACACAAACCTTTTAATCACAATTTTTTAAGTCTGAATACGAACTCACCATTATACGTTTCAAACGAGACCATTCACGCCGACCTGCGCATTCCGACTGTAACGAACCACATTCTTATAACTTAAAAATGGTTTCACGATAAATTACATGGACATTTCAATAAATTTATACGAAAGATGGTTTCGGGGCCATAGCTTGTCCTATGGACGCCCTTACTCTATGCCCAGATTAAGCTAGGTTCTACGGATCGTTAATTTGGGGCTTTAAATATTGTGTTGATAAAGGATAAAAAGAGATAAAAGAGAAATATAAAATTTAAATATCCCTGCAAATGAATGAGACTATAAAGATAAAATTCACCTATTTCACCTATCTATTTTTTTTAATCTGTGTGAATATGTACAGATGCAAGTATCTCACCTTTTCTTTATTTTTATCTTTCTGTTTCTGTAACCTACATTGTAATAGTAACAGTAATTAGTAATAATATTAATTAAAACCAATAGTCACTTATAATCACCACTTAAATCTACCATTTTAATTTATTAATATTTTTTATCGAGAGCTCTTTAGGTTTGTTTTATTTTTTAGTATTCTATATCCAATTAGTATCATTTAATTTTCTTTCTTCTTTTTTGTTACATTTTCTTTTTATTGCTTAACTTATTTTTATATTTTAATGAAGTTTCTTATGTTTTTGTTTTCATATTTTATCATTTATTATTTATCTTTATATAAAATAGTATCAGTATAAAATAAACTTGAATAAACAATGATATTATTCAAGTTTATTTTATACTGATACTATTTTATGTCTTCCTTCCTTTTATTTATTTGTAATTCCTTATCACTTTATTTTTCCATAATATTTATCCTAGCTTAAATTACCTTATCGTATCTTATTGTTGTAATATTCTCAGTTTTCTTTTTTTTTTTTTATCTTTTTAGCCCTGATGAAGCACTACAAAGTGGGACAAAACGTCAGACATTAAAATAGTTTTAAGCTATTTGTTCTTTTTTTGACCGCAACCCTGACCATCTTCTTATATGTGACTAGAGATTTTTTTAATATAAAAATAAATAATATGGAAGATATGATAAATAATAAATGATAAAATATGAAAACAGAAAAAAAAAACTTCTTTGAAATATAAAAATAAGTAAAGCAATAAAAAGAAAATATAACAAAAAAAAAGAAAATTAAATGATACTAATTGGATATAGAATACTAAAAAATAAAACAAAACTAAAGAGCTCTCGATAAAAAACATTAATAAATTAAAATGGTAGATTTAAGTGGTGATTATAACTGACTATTGGTTTTAAATTATATTAGTACTAATTACTGTTACTATTACCATGTGGGTTACAGAAACAGAAGGATATGAATTAAGAAAATGTGAGATACTTGCAGGGGTGAATATGTTCAGATTGAAGGAGATTGATATGCATAAAGATAAAATTGATAAAGATGATAGATACAGAGAAATAGAAATGAAGATAGACAGAACACACTAAAGATAGGTTAAAATAGGTGAAGAAAGAATAAATAAAAACATACACTAGGTAAGTTAAACAGACACTGTTATCTATAATCAAAAAAGGTTGCCGTTGGTAGGAATTACCTCTTCTAACAATAACTCCTATCCTTAAAATCTAACTCGAAGGTTGAAACGGCAGTGCCCAAGAGATTGTAAAATAAAAATGGACAATTGGAGTTCTGGCAATGGTCAGATTCTCCACTCAAGTTGAGTGACTGCGGCTTTAGCGCACTTGCTCAGCCACCACTGACTCACTACGGTGATGCGGCGAGAGGGATGCGCTAGGATCTTTTGAGCTCTGCTCTACCCCTCACGTGGGAGATAGAGTGGACTAAGGGATCATCAGGTATATAATAATAATTATTGTTTATTCAAGTTTATTTTATACTGATACTATTTTATGTCTTCCTTC
>NW_027112755.1:64438-69684 GCF_000696795.3 Halyomorpha halys
AGAGCTCCAATAACATTTCTAGAAGAGAAGATCTCGAGGCCATCTTCTTTTCAGACGTCTAGGAGGATTATTAGGTAGTGAAGGAGAAGCCAGATTAGAAACGAGTTGGTTTGGGTGGTTGGGATATTTAAAGTTAAAATGTTAAATGCATAAGAGCTCCTAGCGGATTTTTTGAGCAACTTGTTTTATAACCTTTCCTTTCAAAACTTCATGTTATTGTTTACTTCTATGTTTTGATCAAAGTAATTTATTACAAAATGCCTAATGTGGAAGTTATGTGAAAGTTTGCTACTGAGCACCTTGTTGATATACTAACTTATGAGGAAGAGGATCAAGATGAATTAATTGCCAACTACCATTACATTATTATTTTTATACATTGCTTTATTAGTTATAAAAACATCCAAAACAATACTAACACAAAAAAACAACAAACTGCGAGCAAGTAACCTAACACAACAAACAAAATGATGATGAGCTCATTCATGAGGTCATTCTCCCTTTTAATAGGCCTAGTAACAGACAATCAACTATGTTAAATGTTATATCGTTTTAAAATACCACAGTTGGGCAAGTATTATTCGAATGACGAGAGACGAATACTTTTTTATTCGTCATTATTTTACTCGAATAATCAATTATTCGTACAAAACATATGATTAACTATCCGAATACTTTTTCATTCGTCATTATTTTACTCGAATAATCAATTATTCGTACAAAACATATGATTAACCATCCGAATAATTTTTATTCGTCATTATTTTACACGCATAATCAATTATTCGGGCAAAACAATTCGAATAACCATTTGAATACTTTTATATTCGTCCATTTTATAGAAAAATAATCTCTTATTTGAAAAAATTGAATGATTAACCATCCTAATACGTTTGTATTTGTATAAAGACGACATTTTTTGTCTTACATAGCTATACTTAGATATATTTTATGATCGCGTATAGATTAATTTTAATTTTTCTGATTTCTAACATATATATAACCCTTTTTATGTTTTGGGATATGTAGAATATAAAAAATGCTATCGCTTTAATTATTGCGTATCGATTAATTTTAACTTTCTTGATTTCTAACATGTTAGGGTCCTTTATATGTTATTAGATATGCAGAATATGAAAATGCTATCGATTTTAAGACTGCATATCGATTAATTTTAACTTTCTTGATTTCCAACATGTTAGGGTCCCTTGATGTTTTGAGATATGTATAATATGAAAATACTATCGATATATTTTAACTTTTCTGATTTCTAGCTTGTTAGGGCCTCTTTAAATTTTTAGATATGCAGATTTCAAATCAATACGTGATACAAAAATCGATAGTACTTTTATATTCTGCATATTTCAAAACATATAAAGGGATCCTAACCCTGAACCTGTTAGAGTTCATCAAGAAAGTTAAAATAAATCGATACGCGATCATAAAATCTATCATATCATATTCACAAAATCATCATTTTCATATTCCGCATTCCTCAGAACGTATAATGGGACCGTAACACGTTAAAAATCGAGAAAGTTAAAATAGATCGATACACGCATTTTCATATTCTGCTTATCCGAAAACCTAAAAATTGGCCCCTATGTGTTAGATATAAAAAAAATTAAAATAAATCGATATGTGATCTTGAAATCGATAGCATTTTCGTTTTGTACTCGTCTGAATATGTGAAATAGGACCCTCATACATTAGAAATTGATGGTGGGAAACAAATAAGTGAACTAAAAAAAAAAAAATCAAATTTTTATTCGAATAATATGTATTCGACTAATTTTGTATTCGATTGAAATAGTATCTTTAATATTCGAATAAAAAAGTATTCGGATTGTTTAGTCGTATTTATATTCGAATAAAAATTTATTCGTCTCTCGTCAATCGAATAAAAACTTCGAATAAAAAAGTATTCGTCTCTTCTCAATCGAATGATTTTTGCCCAACTCTGTCTCCCTGATTACGCCGTAAATAATTGTTTTCGATTAGGAAAAGGACCAATATTAGTGTCACTAAATAACAATAATCTCAAACAGGAAATATTTAGGCAGAAAGAAATACTAAAAAGTAAAAACATTTCCATCAATCACGATAAAACATTAGAGAAAAGGGAAGATGGGAGAAAAATACATTCATATCTTCAAAATTTACGCAATATTGATGAAAATGTTTCCTACAGGAAAGGCTTTTTTAAAATAAGAGGCTCATATTATCGAATAAAAGAAGTAGAAAATATTCTTAAACAACTGAATCAGAAACTTTAAAACCTAGTTCAAACGCACAAGAGGGTAAACAACCACAATTATCTGATAAAGAGCAGGTTAATAAAAAAAAAGAAAACTGAAGAAAGACTGTCTCAATTCAGATTTCGTTCTAGGAGTCTTTCAACTGTATCAAATTACGAGATACCTACCTCACATCTTATTGGTCACTCTCGCAGTGTCACTCGGTCTCAAAACCATATCAAGGCTTCCAATAAGGTTAATATTTTTCAAAAATAAAATGTAGACTGATCTTATGCAATATAAATGTTTTTAAAAATTTATTTAAATTTACCATTAATAAATGTCAAGTTATTGGAATGAACTCAGTGTTATGTTTTGTAGAGACGTGGCTAACAGAAGATAATTTCGTACTCCCATCATGGTTACACGATTGAACCCCATATAATAGTACTTTGTACATTCTGCTAAAGTTATTTCAACTATAGTTTGTTCCACATCCTCCTACATTGTTCCACATTTAAAGAAAATAGACAATATATCTTAAAGCCACCCGTATCCGTATCTTGCGACCTACAAAACATTGAAAATTGATTGTGAAGCCAAATTGAACAGACTATATATTTACATTGTAACAGTATGTAATAAGTTTAATTTTATAAGTGACATATAAATTCTATTATGTAAATACTTTTGGAAGCCAACTAATATTTTCATTTATATCACACTTTCGTTTATTTAAAAGAATTCTCATTATTTTAAGTTAAATATAATGGAGCAATGAATATTATGTTAATAGTTGTGTATTATCCAGTCTGTTTTTTTTTTATTGTTTTGTTATAGAGAACTTGTTTTATCTTTGTTTATTGTTTTTGTAATGGAGCACTAGACTCAGGTTTTGTTTTATAATTGTATTGAGTTATGAATTTCTACAAGACTTCTAATCTAATCTAATATATTATAATTTGACGATATAGAATACAGTTTTTGAAATGTTTATATTATTGTCAGTCAATTAAGGAATCGAATCATATATGTTTTGCTATGTTTCAGGCTAACAGCATTTCTATGGCTAATAGGAGTTCCAGAACCAGTATTTGTTATTTATTAGTGTATTTCTATTTCTATTATTCTGACCTACAATTCTTATAAATGTATTATCTATGTATTTAAACTAAGAACTAGACACCACAGACCCCTTGCTGTGGTATGCAAGATATAATTGTGTATAATTAATCATTGGATATCCTTTCGAATATTGTCGTGTTTACTAAAATGCTAATCTGGTTGCATCCAGGGGGTCTAAAAAATAAAATCGAGTCGGGTTAAATATTAAATTTATCCTAGCTTAAATTACCTTATTGTTGTAATATTCTCAGTGTTCTTTTTAGCCCTGATGAAGCCCTGCAAAGTGGGGCGAAACGTCGGACATTAAAATAGTTTTAAACTATTTGTTCTTTTTTTTTATCACAACCCTGACCATCTTCGTATATTTATATTTAGAAATATTCACAACTGAGGCATAACTGATATAAGATAGTACTTAATAGAAATTTTGATTATAATTGATTAATTTGTTATTCAAAATAACATCTTTGGACTGCTACTATACAGTACATCGTTTGCAGCCTCGCCCCGCTGGGATCCACGTATCTACAAATAATGTTGATGTGACGTAATGACAAAACAATATTAATGGTTTGATTTTATGTGCTGCAAAACAAATTTTAATTTTATTATTTAGTTTGAGATTAAATAGCGATTTTATAAAAAATATATATAAAAAAATGTGAATGATTATCATTATCAAATAAGCGATATAAGACTATTTCCAAAAAAAAACAAAAAAACCTTAAATATCGTATAGCTAAAGAATGCACTAACCATTCAAAAAAAAAGTTTCCAATGCCTCTCATATAAGAACGTTAGGATAAACAATAAAATATTTGTTCTTACATAAAATTAATAAGACAAATGCAAAAAAAAAAAATAATATTATTTAGAAAGAAAGGGAGCGCTGTAGCCACGGGGTAAAGCGCGTGGCTACTAACTCCTAGAACCCGAGTTCGAATCCGGCTGGGCAGAAAATTGTTTTCTGCTACACTGTAGCCGTGAGTCAACTCCTGTGTGTTCTTGAGCCCTCCTGGGGTCCACTCAGCCTCTTAAATTGGGTATCCTTAATTGGGTAAAAATTTGGCTATAGTCGAATATGATTCAAATCAAATCACCTCCTTGCACAACCGTTGGTCCAGTAACAGTACTTCTTTACAAAGTACTGAACCCCTGACCCTTCACTGGTGTTTTAATATAGAAAGAACATCACAAAATATAATTTATAGAATCAAATAACTTAAAATAAACGTATATATGCCAAAAATATAAAAGCAACAGTACTAGCAAAATGTACATAATTTTTATTTTGATAACATAGACATTTTTAACGTAATGACAGATATAAAAATAAAAAAAAAAATGTATAGAATACATGAAAATATGTTTTACTACAGCACACAAAGGGTCTGGAGTTTAGTACATAGTAGTACATCGAAATATCGATATTTTGTCTCCGATATCCGATATTTTGATATCGTTATCGAGTAACCGATAATATCGGAATATCGATATTCTCCTTCGATAATATCGAAATATCGATTTCTAAAAAAAAATAAAAATAAGGTCGCACCTTAAAAGTATATACAGATAAAAAGAAAAAAGAAATATTGATAATATACACTCCAATGTAATATATCTATAATCAGATATTCAGGAGGAAATATTCGTACCAAAACATAATATGGCAAAGATATTCCGATGTTATTTAATCCAAATATCGATATTTTGTTATAGAAAATATTCAAGCTTAATAATAAATAGTATTTCGATATTTAATATTGATTATTCATCATATTCATTTCGATATTTGACATTTTTATAATTATTTATTTCTAACGTTAGTAAAAGTATTTCGATATTGTATTATCAAAGGAATCGATATATTGTTTCAATACATTA
>NW_027112755.1:69804-70083 GCF_000696795.3 Halyomorpha halys
TAAATTCATGTTCATTTCGATACTCTACATTGTTATTATTATCGATATTGAAGATTAAAAATAACATAAAAATACTTTATAAATAAATTCATATTTCTTCCGATATTCGACATTGTTATATGTTGATACTGTTCGATTTTATGAAAAATTAAAAAAAAGTTCTTCGATATTTCATTTTGAAAATTACATGTTCCTTTCGATATTTGACATTGTTATTAATATAGTTATCGAAGATTAGAAACGATATTTCGATATTTTTTCATCGAAATAATATTTCAT
>NW_027112755.1:71287-73073 GCF_000696795.3 Halyomorpha halys
TTTCATTAATTCAAAATTCCCTCATCCTTTTACATATTATCACTTATTGCTTTAGGTACATGATCCATTTAATTATTAAATAACTGTTATTAATAATTAGAGTTCAGCAACTATGAAACTAATAGCTAAAATTGCCATGCATACGATATTTATTTATCAATGGTTCATTCATGAATAAAGGTCGTATCCATGCCAATTTAAGCTATTTGTTTCATTTTACATAAAAATATATAACTTGATGAACAATGTTTTTCTACATTAAGCAGATAAATTTACATTTTTTTTTTCTATTTGAAAGCTAATATTATAAGACTAACTAAAAAATATAAATATTTCTTTGATTAACATATCGCCTTAATATTATGAGCATTCTTCGTAAAGCAACTTATTTTACTAAAAACATTTAATTTCGTGATATAGAATTTTTTTTTTTACATTAAGCAGGTAAATTTAGAGTATTTGTTATGTTTTAGCCAATATTACCAGTGTATGAAGTACACCTTCAACTTCATTGCCAGACACACTTCACTTTTGGATGGCTGGTTGGGTTTGAGTGGACTGTATAATTGAAAAATGAGACATGATTGAATAAAAAATAAAATTCTATTGTTTAAGTTACAAGTGGTACCCCCTACACCACTTGTCCGAAAGAAAACATTTATGATAAGATGGTTAGTAAATTTTGAATGGCTGGGCTATGGAATTGTAAATAAACTGAGGTGGTTGATGATGATGTAGATGTTAGTTGTTGCTAGGTGTACTCCATGCTTTCTTCATCCCTCCGCACTCCTATGATTCTCTCTCCTCTTCTTCTGGGGACAACTCCAGGGGTTCTACTCACTCATGGTAGATATTAATGATGAGTTAACAAAAAAGAAAAGATGGACTGCTTCTGGTAGAAGACAAAATGGCTATCTCTCATTAGTCTGGGTTGCTTCTCTTCCCACCGAGAGCGCTGGAGGAGGTGAGTTTTGACTGTTGACCACATGGGCGCTAGTATATCCTGTAGGCTATTCTATGTCATAATGTATTATGGTAGCCCCTCCAATTCAGCCTTTCGGTTGCCGTAGGTTACCCGGAATAACCAAGATTACTTTAAAAAAGTAGGTCCCATTCTCTATACAGTCTATACAGCTGACATCTCAATCAATCCTACACCATTATCCTTAACTTTTATGCCGATGACACATGTGTGCTCGGTAGGGCAATAATAACAATTTAATTGTACCAAAAACTCTCTAATCCCATATCAAAACCTTAAAAGAATAGTATCGAAATTGGAAGAAAAAAATAAATTCCAACGAATCCCATCAAATCACCTTTACACTTTGTCGTAAACCTGCCAACTGCCCTACAGTATACTTTAATAATGCTGCTATTACCCCTGTCGAACAGATCCGCTACCTTCGACTATATCTGGACAAACGTCGATTTCGACTATTACAGCACTTACTAGACAAACGGTTTAAAGTTCCAATTCATTACAAAAGACTGATCTACATGACAATAATAAGGCCTATCTGGACGTACGGAGTTGAGCTTTGGGGCTCCACTAAATCACTAAATTCCTCTCGAAACCAATCCTTGCAATCCAAAATCCTCATTTTTTTTTTTTACATTTACAACTGAAAAAAAAAATATTAAGTTTTTAATTTCTTAGGTAAAATGATTGGAAGTGGGTAGCTAATTGGTAAGGCGCTGTGCTACTAACTCACAGCAACATGGATTCGAATCCGGCAGTGACCGATAGTTATTTTCTGTTTCAATGTAGCCGTGAGTCAGCCCT
>NW_027112755.1:75153-75858 GCF_000696795.3 Halyomorpha halys
TAATATTATGTTTAACTAAATTTACGATATTTTTATTATGTCTTGTTTTAGTTCAATATTTAATTTAATTCTTACATATTTTCTCTTTCACATCTTTAGAGAACTAAAGATTTTTTTTATAAATAAATAAAGGAAAATTAGAAAAATAATAGTACAAGAGCCGGGAAGAAAATAAGGCAGTTATCTCACTTCAATTTTTGATTACTTTAATTACAACTATGTATAATTACTAGGCAAAATTGATGAGTCTGCCAAGTATAGGTAGGGGGAATAAAAAATGGCCGCTGTTTCAAAACCTTTAAAAACATTAATTTTTCATTCGGAGCTCTATATCTTAAAAACTGCCAACACTAAAAAACCTAAGAGAACATTATTTAAAGAAGAGTAAATTTGCTGAAATATTAGCCCTAAAAGAGCTATTTACGTCCAATAGTTCTCGAGATATAGCTTTTTAAAAAGCAAAATTTCTTAATAATCTACTGAAAGATTAGTAGTAAGTTGATTTATTTTGAGAAATCTATATCTCAGGAACTATGTGACGTACAGATGTCTTTTACCACTCAAATTAAACTAAGTTTAATGGGCTATAAAGGAGTGTACGACCTTTACCTCCGTATAAATAGTAATTTTCATGATATTTGTTAAAATAAATTGATTTATAGTTGTTCGGACAATAAGTTTGATAAATGAAAAACTTCATTTCAG
>NW_027112756.1:0-1448 GCF_000696795.3 Halyomorpha halys
TTCTACTATGGCTAATAATTAATAAGAAAAAAAACAACAATGTTATTAAAAAAATTAAATAACATTATAGGCTTATTTTTTTCTTCTAAATAACACAAAATTGAAGGTTGAATTATACCTTTAAAAAAGTACAATTTAAAGCTTCCAAACATTCCATTATGGCAAATAAAAAGTTTTTAATTGATAAATTTCTATTAATTTTTTTAAATTTAATTTAATAATACAATGGTTAAATTCATCAGAAAGGGTAGATGCCCCGAGTTCTGCACAAGAATTTGAGTGTTGTATCCAAACATGTCGTTTAATGGTAAATATTTTATACAATATTCAACAAATACCACGCATTACTAAAATTATTAATACCCCATAATGGGGTTTAAGTGTTAGTTTAATTTTAGAGCCATTGTCGCTCGTTGGCGATAGTTACATAATGAGGCTTTTGTCACGTGAGACTCTTTATCCTTGTTGTATGTAATTCTGGTCGGTCTTTATCGAGGTTTAGCATGTTACACAATTCACATTATTGTTAACTGGCGTATTTTAATACTCTTCCGGGCGTTAAATGTTGTGTAAATTTAAAAAACAATGTTTATCAACTAGTGTAAATTTATATATGCACACTATCGTGCGATATATAATACTTTGATAAAGATGCAATATTTTAACAACTTTACGTCGTTTATTCAATGCTTTGGAAGATTTAATGTTTTCTGTCGCGTTAGAATTTTAATATGAACTTCGATTAATGTAAAATAAAAGAATGACATTTTTTAAAAATAAAGTATAATTTTTTATTACATATTTCTCCATTATAATGGTTAACATTTATCTCATATTGTTAATATCTATTATACTACGTTTCGCAGACCGCCTTCAGGTTGATTTTTATAAAAGTATATTTATAATCAATTTCCATCCTATTATCACCGAGATACCTAAATTACATATGTTGTCAACTTCGTATTTTTAAACTAACACTAACAATATTTGAGATATACTTGGCTGATTCTCCCTTATTTGTGTAATAATCCAATAACCTCATACGTGTTAATCGACTTTTATTAATGTAATTTTTATTTTTTCAACTTTTACTTTATTGTTACTATTAATTTATTTTCAATTTTAGTTTTTACTATTCTATATTGGTATAGATATGTTGATGAGCTAATTAAAAAAATTATTTTCCTTAGTTTTTTTTTTGTTTTTTTTTTACAATTTTGCCATTATTTAATCCACTTATTAGCCTATGTTTTTTTTTCTTAATAATGTTATTATTTTATTATTAATAATATCCAATTCAGTTTATCTTTATTTATTTTATTTTATTTTTATTATTCTTCTATTTTTATGTAATAAGTATGTATGGTATGATTAATATTTACTTGTAATATATTGTAATATTTACTTTCGTCTTAGGGTCTATTTTTCTCCAACACAATTAATAAATA
>NW_027112757.1:0-5068 GCF_000696795.3 Halyomorpha halys
TATATTCGAAGCATATTATCTATATCGGCTATGCTGCAAATAATGTGAGTACAATTCTATATTCGAAGCATATTATCTAACTAAAACAATTCTTATGACCCATCTGCCAACCACAGCTAACAAATAACAATTTATTAAATTCATAATTGATTAAAGTCCTGTTCAATGTCCTGAACAATGTTATAAAACCTATTAACTGTAGCAATTTTCATGGGACAAGAATATTCTCCTGGCCTAGTTCATAGTCCTCAGCACCACCTTCATTGTCAGATGCAATAGAATGAATGCATTCAGTCCCTCACCTCTCATACAATATTCCATCCAGATTATTTATGTTAGCATTAGTTATTTTATTAGTTATGTGATAGTGAAAGAGCTTACGATGTATTAACACGACTTAACTGAAGAAATAATGGGAATGGAAGGAAGAGGGATCTGTATGGTTTGAAAATGAAACAAGGTACTTACCTCGGGGACTCCCCCGACAGGAAAACGGGACTTAATTAGAAGATCGATAGAGAAGAAACTTTATAGGAGATAAAAGGGCTTAGGGGGAAGAAAGAATTGGAAAACATCGAAGATCTTCTTTAATTAACCCAAGTACCTTTCTATGTCGTGGCAGCCTTCATCCATTTCTTAAAATCTTTTCCATCCGTTGGGAACTTCTTAACTTCTTCTCCTTGGGTGCCAGGTTCAAATATGAGGTCCACCCACTTATTCCTCAGTCGTCTACGTGGTCTTTCCCCCCCAGTATTTGCTTTCCACATGATTTTCGGGAGTCTATTAAGTAAGATTTTTTTGCACACGTTAATTCTCTTTTATGTATATTTTCTCTTAGCGGATACTGTCCTGTCTCTTCTCTTCTTTGATTTCTCATTCTGTCTTAGCACGCGCTTTTCCTCAGGAATTTCGTTTCCTACTTGACCAACTTTCAGCTGCATATGTCAGTATAGGTATGAAGACTTGTTTATACACAGTCACCTTTATTTTCACTGCCACTTCCCTTTTGAGGATTATGGCGCTACGAAGTCAGTTGTACACATTTGTTGCATTCATTATGCGCTGGTTTATCTCCAAATCCAGCCTCTCATCATTAGTAATTTCGATCCCTAGATATTGGTATACGTTAACCTATTCTGGGCACAACCCTCTACAATTTGCAGTTCCTTGAACTACTTTTAGACACATACATGTATTGTTAACGCCATAATAGATAATTACCTTGTAAATAGTATTTTTAGTATTTAGTTTTATAGTTTTAGTTATATAGTTATATAGTTTTATTAGTATTTAATTTAGTTACATTTATTTTTATTTGTATTGTTTTATTTAGATTTAGTTATTTGAAAAGAAAAATGTGTAATTATATTTGTTTGTAATAATGAGTAATAGAGACAGTTGCTAGGGGTAATAATTGCTGCTAAGAAGCGTCACCTAGCAACGGACCGACCATCTTAGTTTTTTAGAGTAGTTCCGGATAATTAATGGCGCTGGTAGCGTCATCAGCACATTTGTTGAGTGTTTTAGTCGTCACTACAGTTCAAAACCAGACCTTTTCTGTGTTTCCACTTTAATAGGAGTTCCGGCTAATTAGTGGCCGTGGTAGCGTCTAAGCAGCCCTGTCTGCCCTTATAATTTAATAGATAGGACATTTTTAGTGAGTTAGTGAGTCATTACAGTTCGGAACCAGACCTTTTCTGTGTTTCCACTTTATTAATTGCAGTTCCGACTAATTAGTGGCCCTGGTAGCGTCATTAGCAGCCCTGTCTGCGTTCATTTTGTCGGCTCGCCTAATACAACAGTCGTGTTGGATATTCAGACTGTTGGACTGTTAGATATCAATGAGCCACTACACCAACTCTGGACCATTGCTGCGATTTATTTAGCAACAAGAGCTACACATCTCAGCAGCACTCTTCTCCTGACCAATCGGAGTTGACCAACCTTATTGTCGAGCAGTATTTATTTTACATATTTATATTGTTTGTAAATTTGTCTCTTTTGTTTTCTTAATTTATTTATCTAATTTTATTTTTATTTGAAAGGCCTTTTTATTTTTGTTTGTCTTGTATGTTTTATTTATGTTAGTTTTTAGTTTTGTTTTTTACCATGTTTAAATTGAACCAAATAAATGTTTAATCTGAGCCAGTTTGTTTTTTGTTCATTTTTAAAGCCTTCCAACAAAAAGACATAGTCGATTTGAGGTGGCTTTAACATGTACTTTGATTTCTGTCGGGTTGATTTTCATTCCTTTTCTGCTCATTCAAGATCTAAGAAGCATTTAGGTAAATAGACAATGGTATCGAATGTTGGTATAAGATCGATAATTCCAAAAACGTTGACAATAAGAAAGATATAACACTTATATTTCATAAGGTCGGAGCCATTTCAATTTATAAGTAAATGTGGGGCAGGAATATAATGCAAGGAAAGTAAACAAATACAGTAATCCAGCCTTAGAAAACGAAATCATGGAAGCAATCGAATTGGTGCACCTTCAAGGAATATCAAAATTGAGTTAGAGAGTTTAAATTTATATCTGAATTGAGTTGATATCAGTGAACTGTATGTTCCCCTTCATCTATTTTGTCACATTTATTTAACTATGAAATGACTTTTCATTTTTTTTTTTCTGAACCAAAACAAGGAGAACATCTTACTGAACTCTGCTGCTCACATTTTTTTCAAATTTGTATTGTACAATCCAATATTTATTATCAATATTACAGTGTTAATAAAAATTATATTTTATATGTTCAATTGATGAAGTTTTAATTCTATTGATTAATATGTATTATGTATTTCTGGTGTTCTGTAATAGAGGTGAATATTATATTTTATATGGGATTGGTATATTTAATAGAATATAGAAAGTTTCAGTATACGAATTACAATCAAGAATGTACCAAATTTTCAAAAATATAAATATAGTGTAGGTTTTCCATCTAAAACAATTTTCCAGAACAGGTAAAGTAAAAAACACTTTTGAAAATTGTCAAGTTGACAGTGAAGTGAGGTTTATTCTTAATTTTTTTTTAACTATGAAACTTTTTTAAAGGTTTTAAGCTCTTTGATTTATAACAATATTTTCTATTCAAAAAACAAATTTTAAAATATGTATTTTCTACAAAATTTAAATTAGATTTGGGATATGTTGTCTTGAGATAACCAATATAGTTATATTTAATATATTACATGGTAATAATATTACAAGTAAATAATAATAATACCTCAGGGAAAGTAACATCAGACTCACATCTTTAGCTAAATTAAGAAAGATCTTACAACCATTCCAAAATTTGTCGTTCCTCGTTTTTGAGCCGATTTATAAGAAATTCACAGCTGTGTAATTCAAAAATAACGTGACATATCATAGTGAAATTTCATATTTTATTTTTTTTTAAAAAGTGTATATAAAGAAGATACGTGTATCAAATGTCAAGACTAGGGAGAGGTTAAGTTTCTTTGTTGATTTTGCATGGGATAAACAATACACATTAATTCACCAATATTTAATAACATATTTATTCAAATTTTTTATGCCTTAAGAAAGTCCCATTATTGAATATGGGACTCCCTAATATGGAATTCCCCAGTTGAAAGTCGCAATTATACATACATGTATAAATATGTGTATTATTGAGCTTAAAAGAGGCCTACAAGCTAAACGATTCTACAATTCTTTATCTGTGTTACCCAGATCCCACACCATTTTCTTCTTGAATTCATCTATGGACAACAACCCCTTTATAAAAAGGTTATTATATGACGCCCATGTTATCAAATGGTTTTATGTTATTTATTAAAACCATGGCAATGTTTGAACAAGTAATTATGAGGGTGACTCAACTGAGACCACGTCAAATAAAACATACCTTGAAGTATTGTTGAGTGGTTTGCAGGATTGTAAAGAAACATTGAAGCGTAGACCATTATTTGCAGGCCGTGCTCTCTTCCCTGCAGTAAATCTACTTCTTGACAGCTAAGGGACAATAGGAAGTGCAAACCTGCGGAAGGAATACACGGAACACACCTTCCAGGACCAATGAGCTCGGCAGTAATTGTCTGCTCCAAACAAGGAAGCCCTTGTGTTCTCCACGTTTTCAAAGCTCAAAGGAGATGTTGTGTAAATTTCTTTTCAATCCTTGAGCAGGGACACAGCTTGTCCAAACGAACCTTAAACATTTTCGAGCAAAGGTTTCCTGCTTCACAATGGCTGGGGATGATAATATTCCTCAATCAGATTATACTTATCAGGTATAGATTAGTTGATTATTTATTATCAGGTATAGATTAGTTGATTATTTATTATCAGGTGTAGTTGATTATTTAGAAAATACATTGTGACAAGGGTAATAATTTGTTTTATCAATTACAATTACAAGAAAAAACTCAAATAATTCCATATAACAAAATTTAACACATTTTTTATTTTTTTTTTTTTAATTCTTTACTACATTGGATGTTACGAGTAGTTTATACAATCTTATTAAATTAGCTCATCTGAAATTAAGTAGTAAATCCACATTCGACGTAATGAAGGATTGAAGAGATAAAAAAGGGTTTAAATTTGCCGTTGAAGGGGAATAATTTATATAGCAACATAACCCATATTTTATATTCAATACTGCCGAAATTTGCATAAATTTCAAAATTATATTCTATAATGGAGATGATGATCGGAGGTGCGTTCAAAAATACGTAATTGACAATTTTTTAATGTTCATTTCTGCCAACTGGATTTTGTCATCGTTGTTATCCCAACAGCAATGTTATACTTATAAAGTACTTATTGAATGCTAGTTTTTATTTTATTTTTAAGATTTAAATGCCAGAGATTCATGTTTTAGAACTATCAGCTATCGTAGGGGATTTAAAAGGATTTAAATTTTTTTTGCTCCTTTTTTTTCCCCGCTTGGGCCAATATTGTAACCCTCGCCTTCAGCGGACTTAGCCCAAATTATTAGAATTTATTGCTCAGTTTTTATTTTATTTTTTAACCTTATTATACCACAAGGCAATATTTCACTGGTGTACATATATCATTTCCCTGTGATATGTACGTATA
>NW_027112758.1:0-1655 GCF_000696795.3 Halyomorpha halys
ATCTAGTTTTCTGTAGGTGAATTGAAAATTTGAATTGCAGGAGACTGCAGATTTAAGAGGGGTGCTTGGAGTTATGGTTTGGTACAGCTAGGATTCGAGACAATATTATCTACGGTTAAAAGGGGATAGATAGATGTTGGAACTTGCCATACATGTGAGAAACATAAAAACGTCTTGAAGTACCGAAGACAAATTTTAAAGAGGAATATTACACATGTATTTCTAAAAATATGAGCCACTGAACTTATTTCAATATTTCAACCATTTTTATGCGATTGATCTATTTGGTAATAACTATTGGGGTTGAATCAATGGTAAGAAAATTAATTTATATATATGGTGTCAAACTATATATTTTTACCCCTAATAGAAATCTCAAAAACAAATTTGTTAACATTTATGAACCTGTCTCTTATTCATTTTAAACATTCTTTATATCTAGGGGTGCCCAGGTTACCTTCTTATTTACCGTTGTTTACTAGATAGTAATGTAAAACAATTTAAGTGATCGTTTAAGACTAAAGTTTCTTTTCAATAAATATTTTGTACATGTAACAATTACATTTTTATTATTTTTTTTTTTATTTGTGTTATTTTCTGACACCATCTTCTCCTCATATGTAATATCCACGGTCTACTATCTACTCATCATTTGAAACCCTTAATACGAATTTTCATATAAATCAAAAATTAGAAAATTTTCGGACTTGATATTTTGAGAATATTTTTTTCTTGCCGATGTTTCGTTTAAAAAAATTGAGAAAAAAAGACATTATTTTTTATCACTACGAAGAAAAACTAATATCAACTTTATTTCTCCATAAAAGTTTTTTTATCAATTTAAAATAAAATATCCACGTTGTTTTCCAATTTTAGCCCCTTTTTTAATGTTGACATGAGTCTTTTCTATGAACTGATTAATTTTATTTATGGAGGAACTTTATTTAAGATTAGAGTAGATTTAAGTATTGTTTGTTAGTAGACTTGCCTTTTCTTTTGAAAAGAATGAGGTCAGTACGAAGAAGATTGGAGTTCAATATACGAGAAGAGGCTATTCCAAGAAGCTATGGCAACGTTAAGAAAGAAATTGCGGTATATTGCCGCTCTTTATAGGGCTTAGGGTTTTCAGTCCAGATTGAAATTTATCGTACTGATATAGGTTTGATGATGTGTAGCGATGTTATTTATTGGAAAGTACCGGCAGCAGTAATCCCGTCTGTCTCACCAAAGGAATTGGAGAACTAATACTTGACCGGAGTTCAACATTGGATTTTAGCTTTAGTAATATTTTTATCAGTTTAATCTCTTCGCAAATATTGCTTTTCTTATAAAAAAATAAAAATCTAGCTATTATCATTTAAATATAAGTATTGCTTAAATACTTGACCGCGTCTCACTATTTCTTCTATCATTCGAAACTTACCCGCTAGCTCATCCCTCATTTCACTCTCTGCGACACAGTGGGTCGAAACAACAAAAAATATTGAAATGACATATTTTAACTCTAGAAAGTTTATTAGTATTAGGAATATACAAGAACGCTAAATTATCTTTTTTTTCTGGATATTATTTTCCAATCAACTTCTTGTATTTCATATTCTTTATAAAATGTATTGATAAAAAAATTTAGTTGACATTGTATACGATTTCAAATT
>NW_027112759.1:0-1410 GCF_000696795.3 Halyomorpha halys
ACAATTTAATTTTTTGTGTTATTTTTTACAATTTCAAGTTCTATCGGGCTTAAAAAAACACCCTATACTATAAGTTAATAGCATTTAATAATATATCTGTGGAATCAAATATATCCCAACATTGTTACGGATTTTTTTTATTTTTAAGTGCCTACTTGTATATTTTTCATGAAAAAATAAAAATAAAATCAATATGCCCAAATAGGTTGATTCTTGTTTATAGTACTATAAAAAAAAGACTATAAATAAGATGACATAAAGTACTTAGACAAATAAGGCTGAAAAATACTATGAAACAAAACTTTGAGATTCCATAATTTTTTAAAAATTTATTTATTAAAGTTTACAACTATATAAAAAAATTTAGTAAATGTGATGGATGTTTCAGAACACATGATAATCTTAGGAAGAAACTACCAAATGGTGGTTCTTCAATTATTGCTTTCAATAAACAGATCCCGTGGCCATCTTCTTTTCAGACGCCTCGGAAGATTATCAAGGATTGTTAAGGATGAGAGATTAAAAATTAATGGGTTTGGTTGGGTAAGGATTATGGAATGAAAGGAGTTATATTTATTCCGGGCCAAATCTGCAACAAATGGGATGTTGAGGTCTTCATGGATGAGTTTATTTGTGACGTAATTAGGAGCATCAAGGTTTTGACGGATGATTTTGGATTATAAGGATTGGATACAAAAGGAATTTGATGGTATGGTAGAGCCCCAAATCTCAATTCCGTTTTTCCAAAAAAATCTAATCATAAGAGTGTATAAGAGTTTTTCGTAGTAAATGGGAAATTTAGAGCGTTTCCCAAGGTGTTGTGTCATAATTAAACAGTACAAAATTATTATTCCAGACAACTTTTTCCGGGAACTAAATTTTCGAATTTGGAATTTTTATTAATAAAAAGGAACCATAATCAAAATGTTAAAAGAAAGTAATTATGAAGAATGCCAATCCGCTATAAACATTAGCTTGACAATAAACTAAACTAATCCAATAAATTACTTCTGCATGGGAGTAAATTCTCTACGACTTAAAAGCAAATATTTATAAAGAGGCTTTTAACAATTATGTCACAGAACATTTTATGTAAAAATTGGAATAAAGAAACAAATCATATTTTATTGTATCTGAGGTCATCACTAACTTTGTTGGGAGAAATTATACAAAAAAAAAATTAAATTTCATCTAAAACCTTAATTTACCGAAATAATGAGAGGAAATTAAACAAAAAAGTTATATTTTTTGACCGATTAAATACAATTAACGATCTGAGTATTATCGACGCAGGTTACTGTTGGCAACTGTGCCACCACACAGTTGCGATCGAAAGAAACCTACCCAATATCACCCCCTTTATTATGTGTTTTTATGTAATTCAATAATATAAATAGATTATAATTAAAA
>NW_027112760.1:0-330 GCF_000696795.3 Halyomorpha halys
ATTATTTATTATATTTATTCACTTGAAACAGGAGCAATTCCGGTGATATAGATATAGGAGAAATAGATTTGAACAGGTAGATAGGTTTAAGTATTTAGGTTCTACGGTAACTAGATAAAACGAAATTGATGAGGAAATAATAGCTAGGTTGAAGGCAAGAAATCCTTGTTATTTTTTTTAATAATTTATTTATTGTTATTTACAACTGTATACACTTATATACAACAAGTAAATGTGCTGTAGGTGACATAGTGACATGATAAAAACATGTGGAGAATCTACCCACTAATAGAACTCCAATAATATTTCTAGAGGAGAAGATCTCGAGGC
>NW_027112760.1:3775-5157 GCF_000696795.3 Halyomorpha halys
CCCTGAAGATGGCTAGAAGGGCCGAAACGTTGGACAAATAAATAAATAGTGTTGAGACTGTTTTGGATATTAAATTGATTTATTGATAAAAATTAACTATATTTATAGATATTTACAACTTTATTAAAAATATATACAATAAATTAATGCGATGCTAATAATACAATCCCATGATAGAAACATGTGGAGAATCAACCAATTGATATTGGGTTGTAAAATAAATTCGAAGCGTTCTTCCAATGAAAAATAAAATATCATCTAGTTGGCAAGCCATGTGGAATGAAAGCCCGCCATGCAAATTAAAAACAATTAAAAAAACCACAAAACCATGGACCACATCAAACCGTTCCAATCACAGGGAGGAGGTAGCTATTGCCAGATTGAGAATAGGTCATACGAGTTTAACTCATAGATATCTGATCAGTAAGCAGCCACCGCCAAAATGTCAATACTGCAACAGTGTACTTACGATCAGTCACATATTTGAGAAATGTCATTTATATTCCGCGAACTTGAGTAGATTGGGAGTAGGACCGAGTGTATCGGATGCTCTGAATGATGACCAGAAGAACGTGGAAATGGCGTTTGGTTGGAGTAGGAATAGCCTTTTGAATACAATTTAAACCAGGAAATCTGTTATACGTAATAAATAATTCTAAAATAAGTAATTATTTAAAGACTATCAAATCTTTTTTTTTTTATACATATATACACATCAAGTAAATTTGCTGTAAGTGATATTATGACATGATAAAAACATGTGGAGAATCAACCAATTGATATTGGGTTGTAAAATAAATTCGAAGCGTTCTTCCAATGAAAAATAAAATATCATCTAGTTGGCAAGCCATGTGGAATGAAAGCCCGCCATGCAAATTAAAAACAATTAAAAAACCACAAAACCATGGACCACATCAAACCGTTCCAATCGCAGGGAGGAGGTAGCTATTGCCAGATTGAGAATAGGTCATACGAGTTTAACTCATACATATCTGATCAGTAAGCAGCCACCGCCAAAATGTCAATACTGCAACAGTGTACTTACGATCAGTCACATATTTGAGGAATGTCATTTATATTCCGCGAACTTGAGTAAATTGGGAGTAGGACCGAGTGTATCGGATGCTCTGAATGATGACTAGAAGAGCGTGGAAATGGCGTTTGGTTGGAGTAGGAATAGCCTTTTGAATACAATTTAAACCAGGAAATCTGTTATACGTAATAAATAATTCTAAAATAAGTAATTATTTAAAGACTATCAAATCTTTTTTTTTTATACATATAGAAACATCAAGTAAATTTGCTGTAAGTGATATTATGACATGATAAAAACATGTGGAGAATCTACCCATTGATAAAACTCCAAAAACATTTCTAAAGGA
>NW_027112760.1:10286-10567 GCF_000696795.3 Halyomorpha halys
TACGTTTCCAACAGAACACTACACCACCTACATATCACTTTTGTCCTTGACCTCATACCAACCAAATTCTCAAAATTCCATATAAACCTCTCCAAACATTCCTAATCCTTTGGTTCAAACCTTATCTAGTTCCATCCTTCCCTACAGCCCACTTAGAAGGTTGAAACGGTAGTGGCCAAGAGATTAATTAAAATAAAAATGGACAATTGGAGTTCTGGCAATGGTCAGATTCTCCACTCAAGTTGAGTGTTTGCGGCTTTAGCGCACTTGCTCAGCCTCCA
>NW_027112761.1:0-1386 GCF_000696795.3 Halyomorpha halys
GAAAATTGAAGATGATAAAACCACAACAACAAAAATTCTTCTTAAAAGATAAAAAATTAATCCGGTATCTAAAGTACTTCACCCTACAATAGTCCCTTATGGGCCGTAAAAAAGAAAGCTGTGGCGGGAGCATCAACGCGGTGTGAGCGAGACGTTACAAGCACTCAAGTCGCTATTTTTGGTGGGAGATGAAGAAGACGGTCCAGGAGGTTATAGGAGGTTGCGATATATGCCTTAGTACGAAGTACGACCGAAGGCAGTGCAAGAGGAAACACCGACTGCATTGGAACCTCTGAGTGACATCCAGATCGACTCATTTACATGAAAAGGTTTCAAGAGGATAACGGTCATCGACCTCATTAGTAAAGTGGCCATGGCACATTAGGTCCAAGATAGGTCAGCTGAAGCGGTAATAGTCGCGCTTAGAACATGGTTTCAATTTTATGGGGTCCTGAGGCGAATTTCTTCCGACGGGGGCCGAGAATTCGCTAATGCCACAATAAGGGGAGAGATAAAGACTTTAGAAGTAGATTGGCATATTAACACCCCAGGTAATCCTAAAAGTAGAGGGGGTATAGAAAGACTTCATAGCACTCTGTGTGATCATTTGCGGGTGTATCATGCGGACAAAGGACTGGAGCCGGATGTGGCAATGGTAAGGGTGGTAGCCGCGTATAACCACTCCATCCATACCACTACGGGGTTTTCACCTTTCGAAGTTCTCTTTGGCCTGCAAGGGAGACGTAGGAAGTTTATGGACGCGGCGTAGGCGGATGGGGAAATTGTGAATCACGGGATGCTCATGCGGAAGTTGTGGGAAAAAGCGAGAGAAAAATAGAGAGGGAGAAACGTCGGCGAGTAGAACGACAAAATTTAAACCTTCGCGATGTGATGGCGGATATTAAAATTGGGACTGTGGTGTACCGCCGTTTAGGGTCCAATAGGAGCAAGGAATCTCGGCGGTATGAGGGACCATTCCGGGTGATAACAATTCGGGAACAAAACGTGGTAACAATCGAGAGAAAAAGAACCGAGAAAAAGGTGGATGGTTCATGTCGAACAATTAAGGTTCCCAGCGATAACATCTCCGGAAACACCTGGAGTGCCTCCTCATTAAACTCTATACTATATATACAGATTTTCTATTCTTTGTTTTTTTTTTGTTTTTGTCCAATGTTTCATAATATTGGAGTGTAAATAAGAAAAAGTGTGAGTCGAAAACAAATGAAAGTAGGCTTAATATGTATATAGGAAATTTGTGTAAATAGAAAAGTGTTATGTTAAGTTTTTGTAAAAGAGTTTCTCTATTTTTTTTTTTTTCTGTTTGCTCATTAGTAATACACTTATAGTGGCATATTATTTTTTGTTACTTTTATTCTATTTTTG
>NW_027112762.1:0-5158 GCF_000696795.3 Halyomorpha halys
TATATATATATATAACTCTTGTAAATGTTTCTTTTTTTCTTTTTAATGTTTATTAACTTTCAAATATTAAATAAATTAATATAGTGAAATGTAGTGAATACACTCTTTCTTGTTAAAAGTCTTTATTTTAATGAGTCATTAACAAGATTTCAGGGCTATTGCCCAGGTTATTTACAGTACAAATTTATACTACTCATATAATGCATACAACAATGCAATTAACTAACCACAATTTTCTTTATTTAAAAGAAATACCTTACTATAAATATTGTCAATTTGTTTTGTAGACTCATGATGGGGCGATAACTCCGAAACATTAATGATTCATTAAAATAAAGAATTTTAACAAGGAAGAGATATGTCACTACATCTCATAATATTAATAAAAACTCATCCAGTAAAGATCCAATAAGGTTAAGTAAATAAATTAATGATTTTAACTAGCGTCTTTTTTAAAGTTATTCAGCAAATAACCTGGAGGAAGTGTTGGGCATAAATTAGGTAGAGTTGAAACTAGTAGCAAATATTGCAATGGATACGATATTTATATATCAATGGTTCATTCATGAATAAGTGTCGTTTCTATGGCAACATTAGCTATTAGTTTCATCCGTAGCTAATTTTTGCCCATATCTGTCTGGAGGGCCCCTATATTTTATGAATGATTCTTTCGATTATAAACTCCCTAACCACCCAAACCCACTAGTTTCTAACCTTGCTTCCTCGTCCATTCCTGGCAATCCTCCGAGGCGCCTGAAAAGAAGATGGCCTCTTGACTTTACATTGTAAAATGTTTTTAGAGTTATACTACAGGGTAGTTTCTCTACATGCTGTATCATATCATTATCATTATGTCATTATGACCAAATTTACTTGTTGTATTTTTTATACACTTGTAAATATCAATAAATAAAATTTAAAAAAATATATATTTTACGAAGTTTTAGCTGACATAAAACTAATTCTATTACACCAGTATTTGTAATTTTAATATCGATTCAATAATAATTTAGCATTCAATAATTATTAAAGAGAACAAAATAATTTTTATTAAACACTAATATTTGAAATATTCGCTTTATAGGAGTTTTCTTAAGTCAATTGTATTTACATTGGTCATGTTAGGATTGCATTGTATCCCTCTAGTAGTAAACTATGTTTGAGTATATCTCCTGCCAGAGGCGATCTAGTCGGTTCCCAGAACCTGGACCGTTTCCAAGGCACTTGTCATATCGGCCATTTGATAATGAACCCTACGAGGTCTGGAAAATAACTGAGGAAAGAAATGTTTTCTTGCCGAGATTGTTACGAGGCAGTTCTGTACAAATTTAGTCTCCACGTTGTTATGATTAGCTAAACTAAATTTAACTCATGTTTGTAAATGAGGTAGGAACACTTAACTTTTGGAGCTGTTTATCAATATTTTATATTCTTCTGTCGCGGCTAGAACAAATAATAGTACCAGAGCCCAAGAGGAGAAAAAAGGCAGTAATTTCACCCCAATTTTTTATTACTTTAATGAAAACTATGTATAGGTACAAGTAAAAATTGATGAGTCTGCTAAGGATAATAGGGGGGTTAAAAAAAGTTAATTTTTCATTTGGAGCTCTATATCTTTAAAACTAACAACACCAGAAAGCTTAAGAGAACATCATTTAAAGTAGAGTAAATTTACTAAAATATAAGCCGTAATAGATCTATTTACGTTAAATAGTTCCCGAAATATAGCTTTTTAAAAAGCAACATTTCATAAAAATGTTGTATGCAACGTACTGAAAGATCAGTAGTTAGTGAATTTATTTTGAAAAACTATATCTCAAGAACAATTTGACGTACAGATGTCTATTAGCTCTCAAATTAAAGCTAGTTTAATGAGCTATAAAGTAGTTTATGATGTTTATATTCGTAAGAGTAGTAGTTTTCATGAAATTTGCAAAAATAAATTGATTTATATTTACGTTCAATCGTTCCTGAGATATAATTTTTTTAAAAGCGACATTTCATAAAGGATGCACTGAAAAATCATAACTTAATGAATTTATTTTGAGAAATCTATTTCTCCAAAACCAATCAACGTACAGATCTCTGCCAGCACTCACATTAAAGCTAGTTAAGAGTAATATAAAGTAGGTTATAACGTCAATTAGAAACATTTTAGATTATAAAAACTAATTTAAACAGTTCAAAATCGCTGTTAAGGTATAAATAATAGGTATTTCCAAGGTAAAATTTGCTCTAATTTGCATATAATTGGTAAACATGAATATTCTCCGTGCATTTTTCATTCACTGTGCAAAAAAATTAATGAATTAAATACGAATCAGGATGTTCCCTCTTAAAAAATTTGTTCAGTAAATTTAATAACGAAAAATCACCTAAACGATCTACTAATACAAAAGTTTAATATAAAACTCACGATTCGGCACTTAATGTTTTGAATTTTAAAAAAATAGAGCTTTTAATCTTTTTATCTAAATACTCTAAAGCCTAATTTTACCGTAATTAAAAGTACTTATATTAATCAGCGTTACAAATACATCGATATATGTCTTTGATTATGCCGAAAAACAAATTTTGGATTAATAATTATTTTTATTGTACATAAGCTGTTTCAGAAAACAATATATTTTTTTAACACGAAGAAAAAATATTTTTTTTAAAACTATAACAGGCAAAAATGATTTAAATCTAACACAATCGGATCTACCTATGTACAGTACTTTCCATTTTCTCATTCATTTTTTTAAATGTTAATTCGTAATCAGCAAGTATAAGTGTTAATAGTACATCTTAATTAACCAAATATTAATTACTATTTTAGTCTAGGCCTTTTCACTTATCATAACCCAAAAATTGTTTTTATAAGACTTCCTTGCAAAAACGATTTTGTTAAATCATTAAAACTAATAAATAAGAAAAATGCAATTTTTTACATATATTACGTTTAAACGCAATGGCGAAGACAATGTTTACGTAAATATTTTTAGTCAATTAA
Source organism: Halyomorpha halys (assembly GCF_000696795.3). Lineage (NCBI taxonomy): Eukaryota > Metazoa > Arthropoda > Insecta > Hemiptera > Pentatomidae > Halyomorpha > Halyomorpha halys. The sequence goes on from NW_027112762.1 coordinate 2,996, forward strand.
TTACAACTGTACAACCCAAGTAGGATGAGGGATGAATTCTTTCCATGGAAGTACTGTTATTAGAACAACGATTGTGCAAGAAGAGATTTGGTCGGAATCATTATTATTTTTCGGAATGATTATTACCCTATTAAGGATACCCATTTCATGTGGCTGGGTGAATCCCGGAGGACTCCCGAACTCACAGGGCTGACTCAAGGCTACAGTGAAACAGAAAATCTGCCACAGCCGGATTCGAATCCGAGTCCTAGGAGTTCGTTCTACTGATCTACCGACTTCCATTTTTTTATCGATTCAATCATTTAACAACCTTTAGAATTTATCAGGTTTCCTTCTTCTCACCTGTTGAATTGATGAATATTACATTTCTTGTCAGAAACATCCTTCGTTATACGTGCAACCTCCTTCTGGAATTCTCTTCCCATCTCCATTCGCCAATCCTCATCTACTCTTTCCTTTAAACAACACCTATTCATTCACTTATTGCATAACTAAACATTCGCATCATTGTGAACAATGTAAATAGGCATATATTGATTAACATTATAAACAGTAGATAAGCCAAGATTATTTTTTCATTTCGTTTCATTTCATTTCCCCTGTAGCGCCGAGGATTACCGATAATCTAGGACGAAACGTCGGCAAGATAATGATAGATAATCAATTTTATGCCATGATAAACTTGGCAGACTGCCACCAACCATTTTTAAAGAACAATATCCGAAAAAGTGATCGTCGTATCGAAATTTGTCCATAACCGTGCTGTTGAAATGACAGGAAGAGCTGAAAATAGAACTTATCTTCGTCAATTACAAGCAATTGATCACCAACTACCTCTATGTCTGGCGTATTAGAGCACCTATATATTAAGGTCACAGATCAATTAACAAAATTAATATTATAAATAGAAAAATTATTTTTTTTTTTTTATGATTAAAATATAAGAATCGCATTGAAAAATAATATACAATGCAAATTTATATTTTAGATTTGTTTAGTAGATATAAAAAACATTCATTTGGTCTCAACAATTTTTTTATAATTTTAACACATTTCGGCCATTCCGACCATTTTCAAGGATCTTATTACACTATCACAGCCAAAACCATAGGTTATCAACATAATTTCAGGCCGTATTGCCTTTGTCAAATTATTTATCATTAATCATTAAGACATTAACCAGTTTACAGTATTTAGTGCCACATTAACTGGTTTATAATCTCTTAGTTAATATGATAGTAAATATATAGTGTAATAAGATCCTTGAAAATGGTCGGAATGGCCAAACCTCGGTGAAATAATAAAAAGTTGTTGAAACCAAATTGATGTTTTTATAACTACTAATTGAAAAATAATTAGTAAGAAAAAATTAATATAAACAAAAATTATTTATTCATGCCGAAGTTTCGACCTGAGTTTGAGGTCTTCATCAGGGCTATACAACAAAAATAGATAACAACTATCATTCATAGAAACATAAAATTGAACACATATCCTCTTACCTATATAATAATATATTTCATCTTTCACTGTTATCAATCAGGTACTGTCTAATTCCATGGTTATCAATCAACTATTATAGCTAACTATACTTCCAAATATGTTTGTGTACAATTTATTTAAAATTAAAGGTTTCTCTGAATGATGATTATTATCTCTTTTTGTTCTACAGCCCTGATGAAGACCTGAAACTAAGGTCGAAACGTCGGCATGAATAAATAAGTTTTGTTTATTCATGTTTTTTGTTGATCGCACCTCCCCCTCCCAATTATCAATCTACGTTAGTTAGTTGACAACTACATATAATTGAAAATTAATGTTAGTATATATTTTTATTTTAAAAAAACAACACTAATAATAAATAAAAATATGAATGTTCGTCAAATTAAGAATTAATAACAAGATCGCTGTACTTTGAAAGAAAAAAAAAAAAATACTTGTAATATAAAAAGAGGATTCAACAGACAAACCCCTTTTCTCTTGATCCCTATACAATACCGGATTATACCAGTTTTGATATACATCAGTATACCCTAAACAAAACATAACTCAGCAAGTCCTTTAATAAAGCTGGTATATTTTTTTTTATATGTTTGTATATTATATATTTATACAGTGAAAATGTATTGAATTATTTTAATTCATATGCGAGTACATTTTTTT
>NW_027112763.1:0-1099 GCF_000696795.3 Halyomorpha halys
TTCTCTTTTTTTCCCTATATTTATTTTACCACCCCCTCTTTTCTCAATTTTCCTTACCCACGTTATTAGTTATGTTCACCATATATTATTATTGTTGTTTTCAAAATGATCTTTTTTTTTTCTTCTATTCATTTCTTTTGTTAAACTTTACTTATATTTTCCTCTTTAAGAATTATAATGGTTACATATATTTTCTTTATCTCAATTTTCTTTCCATATTTCAATTTTTAAATTATTAATAACTAATATATTCTTCATACTTCTTTGCATTATTTCCTTTTTTTTTTTTAATTTTATTTCCTTAATCATCTCATTTTGCCTACTTTTTCAATTACCTATGTATACATTTTGTTTACCACTTCTCTCATCACTTCATTTTATTAATTTCATTCTGTAAAATTATTCACTTTATGTCATTCTGTTTATAATTAATTTTTTATTTTCTGTATTATTGGTTGTTATCTTGTTCTGTTCTTAGCTCTGATGAAGGCTAGAAACTCTAGCCGAAACGTTGGCATAATTAAATAAGTTACTTCAACTTATATGTGTTTTATTTTTACCGCACCCCCAACCATTTTCTCTCCGTACGTCATCCACGGTCAACTATTTCTCATATTAATTAATTTTCCATAGTGTGCAGCAGGTCTGTATGTTGTCTAGATTATGTTGTAGTGTTGGCGTGGCATGTAAAGAGTATTTCTCAAAATAATAGCAGTGCCGTCGCAGTTAGTTGGTATTGTCGATGCAGACTAGATATACCTTATTTAATTCTTTTTTTTTTTTGATAGATTTATTTATTGATAGATATTACAATCTGCCACACAGTTGTGGGCAATAGGTAATAGTGATAAATTATCTCATACATACTAAAATAAAATAAAAAAAATGAATAAAAAAATAATAAATAAAAAAAAAAATAAAAAACTCTCTTAAAATATATACAAACATAAGAATAGAATTGATAAATCTGCGTCCGATTCTCATACGACCAACAATCTATATATAATATATATATATTTTTTTTTATTGCACAGAAAAAAAAACAAAAAACATTATTTTCTTTTCGAATAAAAATTCAATAGTTAATCTATTTTTTGTG
>NW_027112764.1:0-3021 GCF_000696795.3 Halyomorpha halys
TTTTTTTCCATCTTTATTTTTTGTTTTTTTTATCTGTAACTAATTTATCTTTATGCAACAATGTGTTGCATATGATATGATTTTTGCATGTAGTCTGCTTTATTTGTTTAAAATATACGCCTCTCCTGTAGGGCTTAATACAGAAGAGAAGAAAAAAAGGCTTAAAATAAAACCTGGTGAGGCCTGTATAAAGCAAGGGCTGGCTGGCCATGTGCCTACTTCTTATCTGGTTTGCTAATTAAGCCACGACCAGACCTCTCTTTTCTGACTCCTTTGTTCCAAGCTTCCTCCTACATACCAATGCTCCGCAATAAGTGTTTCCTGTCTACCTCAAACATCCTTCATCAAACTATTGTCTGACATCAATCTATTCATCTAAACATCTAATATTCCACTATTTTTTTTAATAGTGGCATAACTATAAAAAAAGAAAAAAAAATGTTTTTTGGATTTTTTGATTAAAGTGTAATTTTTAACTACTTAATGATAGTGTAAGTTTTTAAGATATAGGACTCCGAATGAAGAATTAATGTTTTAAGGCTTTGAAACAGCCGCCATTTTTTATTCCCCATACCTATACATGGCAGACTCATAAATTTTTACTATTAATTATTCATAGTTTTCATTAAAGTAATAAAAAATTGGCGTGAAATAACTGCCTTTTTTTCTTCCCGGCTATTGTACTAAGAGCTTTTTCCTCCTTTTCGTCAATAATACTGAAATCAGAAGATAAGAACTAACAGTGAACTGCATGCAGAGACTGGACAGTCAATATCTCATGATATGGAGGCATAGAGGTTAGGATGGGCGGAACAAGTGGCTCGAAGCAATCCATCAGGACTCCTCTACACAACACTGAATGCCAGTATAGTACGCATGAGACTGCGTGTGAGGCCAAAACCCAGATGGACAGACAGAATCAAAGCAGATGCGAAAGAGCTGCAAGCAGCATACTGGAAACCAATAGCCCAAGATAGGCATGGGTGGAGAAGTCCTGTCTGCAGAGCCAGCGGAAAAAAAAAATCGAATCGTTTTCTTGGGTAGTGAAACATCTTGCTTGCGAAGCTGACAACAGATTTTTGTGTCTTGTATCTTGACCATAATCTTTTTTTTAACATTACAATTGTTCGTTGAAACCAGTCGACGTAACTTCCTATTTATAAAACAGGGAGGCTAAGTGGAGTGTGGAATAAATGATATTGGTAGCTCATATTATTGATATTGATATATGATAAACCTATATTAACAAGCAATCTATAAATTTCACATCAATTCCATTAAGCATACATCGACTCATGTTTAGAAAGAACATTTCAAGAAGTAAATCCTTGTAATACTGTAATACTATAGCTCTACGTGGTAAAAAAAAATTAAGAATCTAAAACCCTTCTGCTCAAAAAATTATTCATTGACCTCAAGAAAAAAACAAAACAAGATTTCCATAATTTAATAAGTATTCCAAATTTTACTATTCATTCTGATATATCCGGTAAATGTTTATTTTATGTTTTTGTTACTATAATTATTTAAGATTTTTTTTTACTTCTGTCACTGAACATTTTATTTATTTCTGAGTTATTTGTCTACTTTTTTTATATCATGTATAATTTTTTTTTTTTTTAATGGATTTTCCTTCCTTGTCGAATCTTTTTTTTTTTTAAGATTCGATAGATTTATTTATTGATATATATTACAATCTGCCACACAGTTGTGGGCAATAGGTAATTGTGATGAATGATCTCTTCTTCAAAATTAATATCTTGAATTTGAAATTGATCGTGATGAGACCCAGAGTGTAGGAAATGTGAGTAAAATGCTTATCTAATAAACTCAGACGATTTTAGGAAACACATTTGTTGTTAGAAAAAAGTTTTAAAATATTAAATCAAAAATAGTACAACTCACGTACCAGGCAAATTAGACACAAAAAATTAGTAAAATTATTATGAAATATTATAAACGTTCAATTCTGAAAAAAATACATAAATGAAAATATTTCCCAACGACGATTTTCATAACCAGATTCTTAAGTGTGTAAAAATTTGTTCCTTTGACGTTTGTCGAGAATGAAAAAAATCTTTTTTTAGTTTCGTCTGTTTATTTTCTAAATATTGTGAATTAGTTTTCCTTTTTAAACACAATTATTGCTTCTCTTTTTTATATCATGTTACTTATAACAAGTTAATATTTTGTTTTTATAATTAAATTTTTAAAATGTCGATCATATATTTTTTAATCTTTACACAAACATATGAACGCACGCTCGTCCTTATAAGATTAATTGTAAGTTTATCGTTTCTTCCTTATCCCGTAATGTTATAATTATTTTCATATATTATTATATGAAAAAAAAACATTATTTGTACGTATAATTGACACTTTAGCTTTTTTTCAGCATTTTCTGTTGCATCTTCATGGATTTTTACTGCATATTTACGACTCTCAATATAGTAAAAAGAGCCGGGAAGAAAAAAAGGCAGTTACTATGTATAATTACTACTCAAAACTCCCGAGTCTGCCAAGTATAGGTAGGGGTAATAAAAAATGGCGGGTGATTCAATTCCTTAAAAACATAATTTTTTCATTCAGAGCTCTATATTTTAAAAACTACCAACAACACCTAGAAAAAAAAGAAGAAAATCTAAAAAAAAAAACAGTATTTAATAAAAAGTAAATTTGCTAAAATATCAGCCCTATTTACGTCCAACGTTCTCGAGGTATAGCTTTTTAAAAAGCAACATTTCTTAAAAATGTACTGAAAGATTAGAGGTTAGTTAATTTATTTTGAGGAATCTATATCTCAGGAACTAAGTGACGTATATATATCTATTAGCACTCAAATTAAAGATAGTTTATTGAACTATGAAGTAGTTTATGACCTTTACCTTTGTGGTACAAGTAGTTTAGTTTAGTAGAAACTAGGGGGTTGGAGAGTTTATAATGGAAGGAGTGATATCTGGTTCGGGCTAGATCGGTTACATAGGGAACATTAAGGTCTTTATGTATGATTTTATTTGTGAC
>NW_027112765.1:0-5453 GCF_000696795.3 Halyomorpha halys
GTAGACCGAGTAGATAAGGTCCGAAAACAAGGCAAGAAACAATTAAGTTAAAACCTAATAGAATCGTTTATTGTAGAAAGGCCATAAATCCAAAACTACCTCATACATTATGACGGATAACATAACATGCCATGTCAGGTATGGCAGCTTAGCCTTCACGGTGGAATCGGCGCACATACTTTGACATGAATGATACCAAGAAGAGCATTTCCGCCATAGAACCGGTCATGGAACAAATGAAGAATGTTACCGTTGGTTTAGCTACAACATCCTGGAACACGGTCTGGGACTAAACTACAGATAGATGAGGCCCTAAATTGGATGATTCCATTGTCAGAAACCTATTTGTTGTGATCAACGTACCTATTGTGCAGGAATGAGTGACGGTTGGATTTATATTAGTTTCGTAGCCACTTACTATATATTGTTGATTGAAACCTCAAATCTGAAACGAGTTCTAACCATAATGCAATTCTTTTGGTCTTATAAAATTCTACTATTCATTAAATATTAAAATTCTTCGAAGCTGGCGCTATATTACCATACCATCAAGAGAGTGAATTAAAAAGATTTTTTCAGCACACTGTAACGTCAGTGGGTTTAGAACATTTTATATTTCTAAATCTAAAAGATTTGGTATTATTTAATAAGTTTTTCATGTATTTAATGATTCACCTGGGAGGCCAAAAACCAGATGGTACAACTAGATTCTATAATTTTTTAGGATAGACAGAATCGACAAAGATGTGAAAGAGCTGCATGCAATAAACTGGAAAGCAGTAGCCCAAGATAGGCAGTCGTGGAGAAGGCTGGTTCGGGCGGTCAAAGATCTAGCCTATCTACAAGACCTGTAGAGCCAATCCACAATTCAATTCAAGTTATAGATTTTGTATACCTCTTGTACTTTTCTATAAAATATACAATCATTTCTAACGATTACTGCAGAGGGAACATAAAAAGACTGAATTCCCGAATATAGCTTTGTTGATTTCACGTGTTGAAAAGAATCCTTCTTTAAAAAGATCCAAGCCGAGCATAAATTTTCAACGAAACCCATCCAGAACTGATCTGACCCTCTCAGCCAGTAGTCACGAGTTGGAGAAATGGGTTGGTTGATGGTTCTTCTAGGTGATACTCTAAGAATGTTGATAAAATAAAGATTGGTCTTTCTAAACATAGATGGTGAGTCAGCCACAGGTATACCTCACAAAAACAAAGTTCAGAAATTGTTGGAAATCCCGATTTTGATAAATAATCTGGCTTCATTTCCCTTCCAGTTATCGCGTTTTTATCGCACGTACTGTAACGCAGCTTGAAGTGCAGAATATGTATCTATTAAAACATGGAACTTAGCAATACGTTGCACAGGCATACTTATAGTTATTAAATTAACTAGTGATGTAATTAGTTAAGATTGATTCAATGGATTTTTGCGGTTTGCGACTACAAACAAAAAACGTCCTTTTATGTAATAAAATGACCATTTTAATAAAGCAGCATAAATCTCCTTGTTGCTTGTGGAAACCTCCAATGAAACAGGTAATTAATAAAAATAACTAAACAGAGACATAAAGTTTAAATTATTATTCGGGAAGTGTTGTGTTATATTTTAGTACTTTATTTATATTTCAGGGTTGAGCAATTTGCAAATCATGACCAAGCTATTTGTAAACAGCAGCTTAAAAATGGACTGCAGCGGACGTTGGCCAAACGCCTGTGGAAATATTTACTCCCAAGCCGACACAGTAAGGGCCCATGCACACGCTAAGAATTATACTGGTTGTTTTTTCATTGTCTTCAAGACCAGCCGGAAAATAACCGCCTCAGTAAAATTCTTACCATGTGCAAGAGTTTACTCGTTATTTCTACGGGTATGGTTCATTACTGGTTTAGCATGTTATAGCACTTAATTATTGATTACAATAACAAATCGTGCAAGGAGTTAAATATTTGGCTCAAAATAAGTTCATCAATTATAATTTGTCACCTTAAATTGCATTAAATCCATATTCTAAGAGGTTAAATATTGAAGGAAGACATAACACGCACGTATTATGAAGCAGGCAGAATAGAATACACCTCTATTAAAACATGGAACTTACTAATGAGGCAATACACGTTGCACAGTCATCCCGCTGATTGCTGAAATCATTAGTGGAAAGAATATTGCTTCAAAGTTTCTATGAGTGGAACCTATTTTCCGCAATTTTCTAGTTACCTACTTCAATTGGTACTCTTTTAGTTAATACAAATCTATCTTAAGGCCCGATCGTCGTAGTCTTCGTCTTAAAATACATAATACATATTACAAATAAATACATTTAGTTTTCAACAGTTTTCCTGATAACGCACATAGTTTTTTTAAATGTATAAATTAATTAATTTTGTGTATAGGATGAGAATTTCACTTACAAAATCCGCCCATTCATATTTTTTTTTAGGCTTAGTGTTTCCAAACATTTTTTCATTGTTTGCTCTTCTTTGATGTAATAAACAATTAATTTAATTTATAAAATGTTGTAAATAATTTTAAGCATTTTTCTTTTATGGAACGGAATATTTTCTCAGCTATAAATAATAATTTCACATCATCACCGAATGATATATTGCTACAAAACACAATCCTTTATCACTTTTTTTTTTTCTTTCTATTATTATTTTGATGGTGTTATCTCATTTGTTGGTTTAGTTGCTATCTACCTGGTATCTTCTCTCTGATAAAACCAGCTGTTTATTTCATGCCATTAAAAATGTCCGAAAAAAAGGAATTATAGTTTGAGACGTTTTTACATTAATTATAAATCAATAAAAATATTTTTTAGCAGTGTGATAGCATTACTGTATTATTATAAGTGCTCTACGTATGAAATAATAAAAGTTGTTTCCTCCACATAAAAATAAGTGGTCTAGGTTTTATATATTTTTTCGGATAAGAGTTGTTACATGAGAAAAAATATGGAATGTAATATGGAACGTAGTTTAAATACTAATAAGAACGAAATGATATTTTTATATTATATTTTTTCTTAACACTAATTTTTAAGTAGGTTTGACTTTGATCAGTTTCCACCTCCTGATTCGTTGTTTTCCATAACCATGTATACTGCTCAAAAATAAAGGTAACTGCATTAATATTGGTATTGTTAGAATAATATAGTTAGTGTTTTGATGGTTGAAAGCTTTTCAATTCATGTACTACTCATCTAAAATATAAAATTATTATGTTTTTGTTCAAGAAAGAAAGAGTGTTAAGATGGTTCCACACGTCATGCTGAACATGAATCAAGTTGAACACAGGTACGCAGCATTACAGCCACCTTGGCAGAAGTTAATTGTTTTATTTCTATGGTACTGTAACCTGTTGTAAAATATTTTTTTTTTTTTTTTGGATAAAATCCAGTACGATGGAATTTGTAGACCAGTATATAATATTTGGTAAAATGTGTAATACGGTATATAATATAGAAACATGCCTATATTGTTTACAAATAGTTAACAATTGTTTACATGTCTCCAGTAATTTCTGTAAACTTGCAATAGTACTCTTCGTTTCTAATTCCTAAAGTCCTAGTATATTCATAAGTAACTAAGTATAGTTTTTTACACATACTTATTTTTCAACGAACTTGATTCATCCGTTATAAAGAAAGTTACTAAAATGAGATTGGCCACGAGACGCATACCGTAGTCAACATGTGACTAACAAAAATAGTTTTCAAAAAAGGTTCATGATTAAAACTCCAAAAGTTAATAAAAGAAGTATATATTTCAAAATGTACAATGAGTAAATTAATAATGCTATCTATATTACTATTATAAATAGAATTCATGATGTATTCAGTCGAGTTATGTAACAAATTTAATGGCACTTGCATAAATGTTTGTGTTGAAAAAACATCAAACTGTTGCAGGTAAATAAAAGTAGGTAGGAGATATATTATGAAAACTGTATACAATTGAAAAAGTAAGGTAAATTACAAGTTCTTAGGAATAAATAGGAGATTTATAGCCTAAAACTAATTAATACCTATTTATTTATTTTTTTATGTTTATCATAAAAAAATATATAATAAGGACTGGTAAAAATGAAAAATAAAATATACAAAGTTTTTATGGAGTGATACAATTAAATTTAAGCCAGGTTCAAATACGAGATATCAATAATTTTCTGGGAAGGTCGATCGAACAAGAGTAAATTCATTTTAGTTTTTCTTTTGTTATAATTTTAATATATTATATTTATATAATATTATGCATATAATAAAAAAATCTAATGGCTTTTAAACCTATCAGCAATCTAAATGTATATAATTTTACGGTATAGTTTTTGATTAGTTGTTTATTTCAATAAACAGTACTATATTAAAGTTAATTACGATCAACATATTAATATTAGATAGTAAGGTCATGCAACCAGACAAAATTTTATATTTACCTGAAGTGGTTAGCAAATAAACAGTTGCGGTGATAAGCAACAAAAGATATCGAAACAAGTGTAAATATTTATAAAAAGTGGTTACATTACAAATAAATTTCAAATCTAGTTCTAAAAAAGTTCAAATTTTCCTGGAAATTATAATAACAAAAATATAATAAAAAATAACAATTGAATATTTATTACAGAACACAACGATGATTTTGAAAAATACTTATTTTCTAAATAAATGGATAGAGATAAGATGTAATAGAGAAATTGTGTGCTCAATAATACAAAATAATTTGAAAGTCATTTCACATCGGTGGGTCCAAAGAGGAGGGCTCTGGAGAAAAATGGTAATTTTAGTTTTATATTTCATCCTCCGTATTTCTATTCCAAACAAAACAAGATGAAATGATCAGTTATATTTTATTTTCACAATCATTCTCGATTGCAAATGAAAATAGAATCAAGAAATCTATAGGGAAATAATAGACCTAGAGATTGACGTTAGGGTGGGAAGGCTGAGGTTCTATAGAGGACACATGATTAGGATGAAACCTGAAAGACTAAACCATAGAATTTTTCAACGAATCCAAGGATTCATCCTTTGATTCTTAAAAAATATCCTAAATAAAGGATATTTCAAGTAAGTTAGGGATGGTATGGAATAAGTGGGACTGACGGACCGGGATTGTTTAGACAGAGATGAGTACAGAAGGACGCTCAAAGGAGTGAAGGTTCTTGTGAGAAAGCCCTCCAGAAAGGGTCTTGCATGGTCTGAGGAGAGAAAACGAAGACATGCAAAGCTCATGAGGAACATATGGGAAAAGAGGAAGCATTAGACTTATGGTATGCGCGTGGTCTCAAAGGCCCTTGCGTGAAGAAAAAAAATAAAATAACCTTATTAAGAGCTGTTTTTCATTAATTTAATTTCTTAATACCAGTGATGCGGCGAGAGGGATGCGCTGGGATCTCTTGAGCTCTGCTCTACCCCTCACACGTGGGGGATAGAGTGGGGTCGGGGATCCTCAGG
>NW_027112765.1:8913-13322 GCF_000696795.3 Halyomorpha halys
ATATAACCAGTTAGCATTAGCAATTGCTTATTATTTAAACTATTATTTCATAATAACATTCATGTTATATTTTATTAAATATGGAGACGTTTGCATGTGAGAATATTATAAATACTCCTTTCAACCTAGTACCTTTTTTAATTTACCTATATCTACTTCATCCTGAACTGTTATACTTTTCGAAAGTTAAGAATTGAGTTTTACAATACAAACTAGGAATAAAAATAATTAAATTAAATTGTTTTCAGTTAATTTATCTTTATAACATAATACATTCATCCACACATATCTTCAATTGTTATTTACCATTTAAAAGAAAAACAGCAGGTTCATATTGTCTATGTTCGAACTACAAATTCAAGAATTAAAACACAACGGGCCTACCACGATCGAAATGTCGGTATGTTGTATTGAAGACGATGTAGAACGTCCGTGAAATGTTTGCCGATTGATATTTCATGATAAAAACAATTTTGAGGAAATCAAAGTGATTTGACCTTATCTCAGCACGGTATATTGGCAACAAGGTTGGTAACCAAGTTGGCCACCTCTAGACTTCTTATTTTTTATATATAAATATATGTACAAGTTTTGTTGCATTAATATAAAATGTACTACAATTACTAAATTGCTTTGGGATACTCCCTTATACAAAGCATTTTCTTGCTAATAATCATAGTACCAAGAGCTTGGTGAAAAAAAGTTAGTTATTACAACCCAATTTTTGATTAATTTAATTAAAACAGCGTATAGTTACTAGTGAAAAATGAAGTGAAAATGAATGATGCAGCCAAGTTAGGGGAATTAAAAAATGGCGGCTGTTTCAAAACGTTAAAAAAAAAATATTTTTTCATTCCGAGCTCCATGTCTTTAAAACTACGAGCAGTAATAGAATATCATTTAAAGTACAGTAAATTTGCTTTGTATATTAGTAATATTTTATATTTGTAAATTTAAATATGAGCTCTAATGGAGCTATTTACGTCCAATAGTTTCCGAGTCAGATTTTTAAAAAGCAACATTTCATAAAAAATTAACGAAAAATCAGCAGTTAGTGAATTTATTTTGGGAAAATTATATGTCAGGAATCACTTGAGGAAAAGGTATATTAACACTCATATTAAAGCTAGTGTAATGTACTATAAAGTAGTTTACGACATTTATATTCATTGGAGTTGTAGTGTACATGATATTTGTAAAATAAATTCACAAAATGTTGATTCCGAACGACTTCATGCAAATATCATGAAAACTAGTTTCTCTACAAAGATACACATTATAAACCACTTTATAGTAAATTAAACTAGCTTTGAGTAAATTAAACTAGCTTTAAGTAAATTAAACTAGCTTTTTTATTTTTTATTTATTTTTTTATTCTTTTCATTGTATCTTATCTTTGTATTTTTATTCCTATCATTGTATCTTGTCATAGTATCATTTTGTATCTTTTTAGCCCTGATGAAGCCCTGCAAAGTGGGGCGAAACGTTGGAAAATAAATAGTTGTAAACTATTTTTGTTTCACTTTTGACCGCAACCCTGACCATCTTCTTATATATAAACTAGCTTTAATTTGGAATACTTGTTATTTTCTCATGTTGGTTGAGTTAGTGAAGCTCCACATGGGATAGTTATAAGTTATAATGAATGGTTCTTAGTGCCACTTAATATCATATAAATTTATTTTTGGTGGAAAATTTTAACTTTTTATTAACATTATGGATGTATTTTATACATTTTTCAAATTCGAATTGATTTGGTGGTTGAATAAAAGTTTGCTGTCTAATGAAGATATTTAACTAATTTGGCAAAAGGGACTTGAATAGTATGGAATTGAATATAATGAAAAGATTGAATAGTACGGGGCTTAAAGGAGAACCCTGTGGTAGATTGGGAATTGTATGGTTTAGGTCCCTTCAGGCGTAGACGAATATTAATCTTCCTTAATAAAATACCAGTAACTTTGTAATTGTGATAAAATTGAGTTTCGAATTATCCCTAAATGTACTATTTCTTCAGTCTTAGTCGTTTTTATTTATAAGGTTTTTTAATTTTTTATTTTTCTCGAATCAATACACTTACGACTTAACTCCGTTAGATTTGATACTGCATTTTGATTATTCATGAAAATTCACTTCATATGGTTAGTAAATTATTTGTTAAATACTAATTAATCACTTGGTAATTGACTACTAATATAATTTACTTTGATACTTTTTGTTGTAGTCATCTCCTATTTTCAAATACCTCTCTTTTTTTTCCAAAGAAGAAGATAATTTTGAGACGTGAGTAACACTGAATTTCTTTCAACGAAAAATTAGTACAGGTTTTGACGTTCAAAATAATATGTTTTTTTTATGAAACTGATCTTTTTAAGTTCTACACACTTCTCATATAATACCTACTCCTCGTAGGAATGTTTTCAATATACATTTTTATTGCGAATCGTTCTATAATTTCTTTCCCTGAATTCTCACCACAAATCATTTCTTAGGATCAGATTGAGGAAATAAAAACCTTTAATGATAGCGATTTTTCTCGTCCATACTAATTTAATTAAATTAGATGAAAATTAGTTCGGAAATTTTTAATAGAACGGTTATATCTAATAAATTATTTTTTGTTTGAATACTTTTGGTAAATATCATTGAAAGGTTTACCAAAAAGACTGGGAGTGAATGTACTGTAACTTTAATTCTAATCCATTGGTGTTTTTGAAAATATAAATACATTTTATTAAATAGAGAAAAGGTTGATATCAAAATATGAAATTAAAATTAATCATGCTTGTAAATTTAAACGATTCTTTGAAAAAGCACTTAGTGTAACTCAGACCAGCATTTTTATATAGTTTTTTAAGAGAATGAAAATTAAATAAGGAAATATGTTTTTCCGTAACAAATTGTTATAATCTTGCGTTAGGTAAAAGTAAAAAGGTTAAGTAGTCGTAAATGAATAAAAATAAATGTAAATAAATTTTGTTTTATTAAAATTTTACTGCACGTTTATCATTTTTTTATTTCTATTTTGTTTGTTACTTCTTATACTCCAATAGAATATACTCGGACAAATGTTTTTCTAAAAATTTAAAAAAAGTATAAATTCCAGTGAATAAATTTTATGATCGATTATTAGTTTTCCTGAACATTTATTCATTTCTAGATTTATTCATTGTACATAATACTTTTTCAAAGCTTTTATTGTACTTTCAATTTCACTTCATTCCCAAATAATAATTATATACTTAGTTTTATTTTCAGTTCAATTAAACAAGAATTGCTTCATATCATCGCTGAAAGAATTCCCACACAACTTTCTTTATATTATCATAATCCTTGGTACTTTATATTCGCTGTGTATACAGAAGTGTGTGAAAACTCATACTTAAAAAAATAAATAATTTTTTTAAATTATTTATAAGACTATGCGGATGTCTTCAACTATTTGGGTCAATTTCGTCCTACACTAAATTTAAAAATTACAGAACTCAAGTTAAATAACTAATAAATGAAAAAAAACACTATAAAAACATCAGAAATCGGAAATAACCTGTCTGCCCCTCTTATAATTATTTATTTATACTTAAACACAATCGTTAGTTTTCAGTGTAATTAACGTCAAAACTTAGTAAATTTCCATTATAGAACACATAATATTTTAGTTATAATAAATATAATTCATTCCACTTTCCTGATTTCCATCGCATTACTTTTCATCCGATGCAATCAGAAATCGATTCTTCAATTAAAATATCGTATCAGAAGAAGTATACAAAATTTTTTATCTCTATGGAGCTATCACAACATCCTCAGTGTAGGAGGCCATAGGCTACAGGCTGGAACAGGTCCGATATCCAGCGACAGCTGTGATTTACAGAAAGATAAATCGCCAACGGAAAATGACTGTTGTTGCAATATGGTGAAACTTCCAGAATTACTTGAAGTAGTTTAATGTTATGTTATAAGTTAGTATAGAATAAAGGTTACATTAACTTATAAATTAGAATTAATATAAGTTATATCAAATTATAAATTATCAGCGTACGATTCAATATGTTAATAACGGGTATATTAATTTTTATTAGCATGAATGTAATACGAAATAAAGGAAGTTATTTAGTTTAGTGATTTAAATAAAAATAACTCTCATCATAATAACTAATCATAATAATTCTCTATAATCACACCTTGTACTTTTATATATATTTTCATTTTATTTTGTAAACTTTCACTTCTGATCGTTAAATTACTTTATTTCACTTTATGTTATTCATGTTACTCCTGTTATCTTTACTATTACTATTATCAATGTAGAACTACGATTATTTTTTAGATATAATCTCCTATTATTTGTAACGATATTTGTCATTCTAATTTTACTTAGTTATTATTATTATCATGTAATTACTCAT
>NW_027112765.1:14022-26597 GCF_000696795.3 Halyomorpha halys
CTGACCATCTCCCTATATATCAATTTTTACGGTCAACTATTCATACATATATATAATAACTAATCATTTTTTAATTCTAAATCTGACTTTGTTATTACAACCATGAAACCCCGATAAAATTTATTTTTTCCATTAGTTTCTTATAAAATTCCTTTACAGTGTATATTTATACTTGGTTTCTTGCTGCTTACAATGAGAGATTTTTAATCATTAAAAAAAAGGGTTACTTGAGAGCAAGCTTTTTTGAAAATTTTGCATTTAAGCCCTGTCGGTTTATTTCGATGAGGTAAGGCCTTGCTGACACTAAAGACTATTCAATTGTACAGTGTGATATGAACAGTTTAATCAAAATCGTTTCACCCATTTTGCACTAAATGGTAAAAATGTCCGAAATTGGTGATATGCAGTGACACTTCATCGATTTTGGTGAAAAAGTTCTCACATCACTACTTTCAATTCACGATTTATTTTCGTACAAATTTTATTTTATTTTCATATACATACATAGGGAAGTGAATGTAATGAATTTGTTTAAGTTTTATTTTGAACATTTAAATTTTAAGATAACAAACACAAAAAATACAAAAGTTTCCAATTTTGAAAATCAAAAAGAAAGAAATAGATAATCAACTCTGGTAATTTCAAATTATTAAAAAATCTGTAAATATTTTAAAACTGAATTTAATATATAATATAAAACTGAAATATATTTTTTAAATATACATTTTTTTGTATAGGGGTGTGTCTAATTATAAAAATATTCACTTTTCTACGCCAGCTACTTTACACAAGATTTAATAATATAATTGTGGATTTAACCATAACTTCTGTCTCTATGAATAAATATTAAAAAACACAGTAAAAAAAAAAGTAATTTGCCGTAATATTTGTTATAATTAAGTGTTTTATACTAATTTCAAACTAACATACTCAATTTAGTCAATAGAAATCGAATGTCACTAACTGATGTAGATTTGATGGACAGATGATTATTAAATAACAATCTTACAACAATCTTCTATGAATTGAAGTAGGTGGCATGAGCAGGTCCCTAACGAATAATCAAGGCTGTCTAGAACTGGAATTGATCCATGTCAGCTCTTTATCAGAATTTTGAAAGTTTTACTTTTATTTTATTATTATTAAAAAGAATAAGAGTCAAGGAAGGGACTTACGTTTGGCATTTGGTTGGCGTAAAGTAATATTAATCGTCCAAAAAGAGGTGATATGGTAAGCACCAGTATTTAACCGCAAGGTTCAGCCCTAAGCCATTTAAGGATCAGATTCCAAATTTGTTGGGGCTGGGAGGTCCCAAAGTCAATCCCAAGTTTATTTAACAGAAATAAATTCTCTGTCACTGTCGGCATTGAACAAGACCCGCGAAGTTAAGAGTTAAGAGGTCCCCTTATCCACTAGGGCTACTAATTATTTTTAATAATTAATTTTAAGGCACCACATCGGATATTAATTGTTATTAATTGTGGAAGATTAACATACCACATTTACTAGGACATACTACATTTCAAATTAATTGAGCTTAATTATTATAGAAAGATAGATGGAAATATTCCCAAAGGCCTTTGTAGTTGAGGGAGTTTCTTAAGGAAATACTGGAGTTACTCCAGGTAATACCTTAGCAACCCCATGCTTGCAGTAGGGGATCTCTACGATCAATAGGTTTTAACAGCATTAATTTTTCCTTAATAGTATAATGGAAGCCAGACCAGACCTAAAGCCTGGCCACGATCCAATTCCACAACTTAACTACTTATCTTTCATGACATACTTTAAGTACATAATACACATGACATAATACCTTCTTCGAAAAACTAGTATTATTTTTAGCGAATGTGCTTGCTGTTTCAGTTCATCATGACTAAAATACAATTTCTTCTCTGTGTCCAAAAAGGGGAAGTATAGCACTGCTTTCCTGTAATAGGAACACATCTGACAAAAATATAAGTTTCAATCTTTCTTTGAATTAAACGTATTTCAAAGATAATACTGTAGAACAGGGTTGCTTTTTACACTAAGTTCGTCTTACAGAGTGTCCCCAAACTATTTGAGTTACCACTAAGTAACCATAATCTAAGGTGCAATACGTCGTGCAAAAATTTACAAAAAAGGCGGTTTATCTTAGATGTGTCAAGAAGCAATTCAGTGATATATTCTTCGACCAATAAATCTTAAACCAGCGTTTAATGATTGCTTTGTCGACAATAAGATGAAAGTGTTAGCATTATACAGTTGAAAAATTATAGTGTGTAAATGATTAATCAATTGTATGTGCATGAATATATAATTTAGGCATGACACTTAACAAAACACCATTTTTGTAACTAAGGCACTCGTCGCAAAACGAGATAACCCACAAAATAAAAACTTTTTTATTTATGTTTTATTACACCAATGAACGTCAAGATTTGTCACCATAGCCTATGTATTCAAAATTCAAATAGTATTTCAATTAGTATAAGATTAACGAACTAAATAATATTTTTAAATATTTTAAATTTAACTTATAAAACATAAAAATGAAATTTACGTCAAAAAGTGGATTAAAAAAAAAAAAGAAACAAATAAAAACACCTGCTGGATTCTTTTTTGTTGCGGTAGAAACAAAGCTTCTTCAGGTTTTATTCGTAGTTCTACTCTTTCGTTTCTTTAGTTCTTGCATCTGAATAGAATGTGGCGTTGATCTTCCAGAGCTTTGCATAATTCACAATTTTATCTCTTTTGATTTTCATGAGGTTGAGGTATTTTTTGTGCATCCGTGATTTGTTCGAAGTCTTACTATTTTGAGATGAACTTTTCGTCCGAGTCCCTGTTTTGGACGAAACCAAGGTACAAGGCTAACAGCTGGATTGTAGATTGGGTTGATAATAATATCTTTCTTTTTTTTTTAATTTGAAATATCCAATCACATCGATCTTGCCATACCCTTATCGCTTTTTTTCGTCAAGAATTAAAAAATTTCCTGCATAGGAACCTTAGAATCCTTTTTTGCAATTTGCTTTACGTCTGCAGTTCTATCAGCAGCCTCGTTCTCAGACAAACCTATGTGTCTTGATACCTTTGTAAAATTTGTAGTTTTTAGTGCAGTTTATTATGCTATATATTATTTCTAATGTAATATGTGATATAATTCCGTTTTTTTGGACAGCTTTTAATACTTTGCACAGGGAGCCTGAATCTGTAAGAATAACGAGTTAATAACAACTTTCGACAATAATAAATAACTTTAAGAATTGCGTAAAGTACCGAGATGAATACTTTCAAAATGTTTATAAATTACAACAATTTACCTCAAACCACCAAGCATTATCCATAACTTAATATCAAGATTATTACTTTTATGACACCAATTTCCTAAATATTCTTATAAAAAAAAAATGAGATCAGCCCAGCTGTCAAAAGATCCAACTCACAATGAATTTCAGAAGCAATGTTTTCGAACGAGTGACTCAATTGCGCAGCTACGTTGGAAGTTATTTTTAAATTTATTGTTTCACCTTTACCTTTTTTTTTATTCTTGGTAACGCTCAATATACCAGATATTATGATATTTCAAGAGTTTAAATAGCAAATATATATTCATACATGACATAATGTACTTAAGGAAGTATTTTAAGAACCAAAATCGAATGTAACTATTTTTACATTCACTTGTCTTTATACTAAACTTAGTAAGATTTTTCGGATTCGAGTTTTCAAGGGAATAGTCCTAATTTTTATTGAAAAGATCGGAGATAAATGCCGATTTTTTAAAATAGCTTCCTTTAAAGTATCTTTAATTTTTTTTTTTTAATTTCAATTAATTAACTATCTCTCATGATTAGTAGTAGAATAAAAATTGGTAAATATAAATAATTTGTATTATTGGGGTGAATAATTTGTGATTAACTAAAGGAGAATAAAGGAAAAATATTTTCTCAGGTTTAAAATAAATTTTCAGAAATAAGAGCAGTAATATAAATGTACACCCTAAAAAAGATAATTTTTTTAGAAATACTTATACATAATATATAAAGTCGTAGAAAGTAACGGGAAAATGACGAACAATTGATAATGAAAAAGATTTTGATAAATATTTTTGTCTTTCCATGGTTGTATGATAATTATCAGTTTTTCTTTTCACTTAACCCAATTTGTTAATTTTAACAAGGGGAAGAACTGTTACTAAGAAATAAAGAAATTACTGACTTAAACTGATAAATGATTAATTACAACTCAAAGAAGGGTCAATAAGGAACATTGGGATATTGTGCATTCTTCATCAATTTTTTTATATATGTACCTATTCAATTTATTGCTCTTATTTCTAACATTATAGATATAAATGGGAGTTACTGCAAAAATTAATCTAAAAATTTCGCAGTTTCTGAGAAGAACCATTTGAAACTTTGTTGCTGGTTTTTCCTGCATTGAGATATATATTGAATAGAATTAATTTTAATTATTCAAATGATTAATTATTAAATTGCATATTTCTTCTTTAGAATGGTATTATGTATGCGGCAGTTGTATTTTCAGTGTTTACTTTGCTGAATCACTATAAAACCGGATTGGTTTTGATAACGGCTGCTAGCTAAATGCGTATTTGTGGGTAGAGAATACTTGAAGTACACAGATATATGGATCTCAAAACGGATTTGCTAACAGTATAATGCTATTTCAGAAAGAGACCCGTAAGATACTCAAAATCAGATGAACATCTATTTATTAATTAATATTTTAAATAAAAATACCATAAAGGTACATGACAAGATTGTCAACCCATTCAGATTCTAATAAGACAACCAAAAAGAAACAACCTGAATCGAATGATCACATAGGCCAACTATAGGTCTCTTGTTACGAAAGCAAGTTTAAGACGTGAAAGTATATAGTATCGTTTTTTATGAACCTTTACTTTTGGTTGTGCATGAATCGATTGTTAAATGTAGTCAAGCATTATTTTACCTAGTGACCTAATATAGATTTTATGAAACATCAGGATTCTATAGATGATAACTAGATATAAAGAAAGAAGTCCGTTGTGATTGTGTTAATCAAAATCTCGTTCAGGGGGGCTAATTATGAAGATGGACAGAAATGTGGTGTATGCCAATATAATAAAATAACATATTATTATTAATTTGCAACGATTTTTTTTTAGACAATAAAATAGAAAGTTCCCCCAGGTTTCTAAGCTTCTAAAAACAATGAACTTTAGCATTTAAAATTTACCATTGTGGTGTACATAAATATTTAATAACACAAGTGTATAAAATAATACATTGATGTTTCAATAAACTTTTTGCCGTTTAAGCTACGACACCTCTTAAGTAAACATAGGGTTTAAAAAGATTTTAATTTAAAAAAATGCGCCTCATTTTAAAGATATTTCGTCATAGGGTACCTATATAATATTTTTGGACTTAAAGAATTCTTTAGAGATGTATCTGGAATGATGCGCAAATATTTTTTAAATGATAAAATATTTTTTTCAGACTTACGAGGCGTCACAACTTACGTGACGATTTACTATTTTTACCTGATCCTACAGAAAAAAACTTCAATTGTTGGATGGACAACTTTTTAGCTGGCCATATTAAATATTCTTTGGGCAGTTTTAACTAATTTAAAATTCTTCAACAAAATCCAAAAGGGTAGCAAATGGGAACAAGGTCGTAATGTTGTAAGACTGGATTGCATGTGGATCGCAACACAATATTTTTGTAGCATATGCATAGATATAGGATTACCATAGTCACGATCATCTACAATTTAAGAGCATTTAAAGTTGATCCCGTCAATCATTTTATAATGGAAATAAATTGCGATGAAAAAAATTTATTTACTTCACTTTTGGTCTCAACGGCTCGTAGGGTTCGATTTCTAAATATCAGCGGCCTGCAGTCACTTCATCGAATAAATTGAATGCATTATGAGATCACTCTATAAAAATAGCACTAGGATCTCACCGCGATTTTCAATTTTCCTTTCAAAATTTGATATTCTCAAATTGTACCTAAAAATATATTAAAATCGAGGAATAAATGCATAAGAGGGGGTTTATTTACTTGATCGAAACATGCACAAGTTTCTGTTACAGCCAAAACCTGGCTAGTTATTTGCTTGTGTGTTTTTGGCCATCTCTAATGCTTCTAGGAACCTAATTGCAAATGCTTCCATAATCACCCACTTACAAAGATATAAAGATTTTTATGTTCAATAAAATATATGATTAATGAATAAGTAAAAAAAAACTTATAGTGATGTACAAAATAATAAAGAAAAACGAAGGAAAATAAGATCATTTTATTGTACAATGATGAGGGGTAAGTAAAATAAACAAAACGTTAATAATTTGTAATTAATAATTATTTACAGTTTCGTTATTTATTTTATATATTTTAAAACTTAGAAAATTGATTATTGTTATGTTACAGTTTAAAATATTAAATTAAAATTTTGACTATTAATTCCTTATGGAGTTGTATGGCAAATTCATTTTACGCTATATACATTATACTTTTGTAAAGGAAGTTTTTTAATTTAATAAATGGAAAATATTAAGAACTTTGAGTTGCATTGTGGTTTTTTTTTATTGATAATATTCAATTTCTTCTCTCTGAGGCTTTCTTTATATACGGATATTGTCATAGCCAACAAGTAATCAGGCTATTGTGCTTTTATCTCAAAGCTCTGTCCTTGAAATCGATTCAAACTTGCGCATCACTCCGTCAAATGGAACGATGGAGTCATAAACATTACAACCGTATAAAATTGAAGTAAATAGAGAAAATTCCTTTAGCTTAAGCAATATATTAAATTTGTTGACGAGTATTGATTTAGCTTAGCGGTTTCATAAAAGTGGTAAGATAATAGTAATAATAATACATCTCTCATTTTAGGATTGCACTGGGACTTCTTTATCTATCAAATTCACTTGTGAATTTAGTTACTAGTAAATTTAGGAAAAATAGTAACTTCGATAATGTCCTGACGGAAAATTACAAGGTTTCAATAAATTAAAATGAACTAACGTTTGATTTAACGACAAATTTTACTATCAAACGATAATTCATATTGGATGGATTGCAAAGATAGAAAGATTACTTAAAACGCTAAAGATCCTAAAAGCAGTTTAGCATCTCATAAAAACTGTTAGGGGTTAATAAGTTACAGCCATAAGTTATAAGTTAATCCTTCCTTGATTTTATGTTTTTTGAATTGAATTTCAGATCTTTACCTATTAAGCTTATTAGCGTAAAAAATTAAATTCACCTGAGTATGTCACAAGTATCTGCGTGGCTGGAACACATTGGAGCACTTTGCACCAAACATGCCATAACTTCAAAACTCCTTTATACAAATTCTTTATTTATCGCTTTGTTATATGTTTATCAGTAGGTTTTAAGTTTACAGATCGGGCCTCCCCTGAAAAAAAGGCCGTTGGTGGTAGTACAAGAGCCGGGAAGTATAAAAGTCAGGTATTTCATCTCAATTTTTGATTACTTTATTGAAAACTATGTATAATTACAATTCAAAATTGATGAGTCTGCCAAGTGTAGGTAAGGGGAATAAAAAATGGCGGCTGTTTCAAAACCTTAAAAACATTAATTTTGCATTCGGAGCTCTATATCTTAAAAACTACCAACAATACCAGAAAATCCAAAAGAATATTTAAAGAAGAGTAAATTTGCTGAAATATGAGCCCTAACAGTGCTATTTATGTTCAATAGTTCTCGAGGTGTAGCCTTTTAAAAAGCAACATTTAATAAAAATGTACTGAAAGATCAGTAGTTAGTTAATTTATTTTGAGAAATCTATATCTCAGGGACTATTTGAGGTACAGATGTCTATTAGCACTCAAATTAAAGCTAGTTAACTTTACTATAAAATAATTAATAATGTTTATCTTTGTCGGAGTAGTAGTTTTTTAGTGATATTTGAGAAAATAAACTAACAAAATGTTAATTTCTAGTTGTTTGTATAAAATGTTGGATTTTTGAAAAAATATATCTCTAGACCCATAAGATGCACATATGTCTGCCAGCACTCAAAATAAAGGAAATTTAACTTACTACAGAGTAGTTTATTACACTTATCTTCGTAGAGGTAGTGGGTTTTATGATATTCACATATGATATTGCAAATAAATTTGATAAATAAAAATTTTACCGAACAACTATAAATCAATTTACTTTAGCAAATATTCTGAAAACTACTACTCCTACGAAGATAAAAGTTAGGAACTACTTAATAGTACATTAAACTATCATTAATTTAAGTACTAATAGACAGATGTACGTCACATAGTTCCTGAGATATAGATTTCTCAAAATAAATTTACTAAATACTGATATTTTAGTACGTTCCATACAACATTTTTATGAAATATTGCTTTTTAAAAAGCTATATCTGGAGAACTATTGAACGTAAATAGCTCTATTAGGGCTTAAATTTTAGCACTTTACTCTACTTTAAATTATGTTCTCTTAGATTTTCCAGTGTTCTTGGTAGTTTTAAAGATATAGAGCTCCGAATAAAAACTTAATTATTTTTAACGTTTTTGAAATAGCCGCCATTTTTTATTTCCCCTTTTTATCAAAATCCAATTTATCAAATTTGACTAGTAATCATACATAGTTTTCATTAAAGTAATAAAAAATTGGGGTGAAATAACTGCCTTTTTTCTCCTCTTGGGCTCTTGTACTATGGGTTTGTTTATCCTTCTGAGTGAGCGAAAGTCGACAGCTGTGATAAAATGAAAGCAATAATAGTAGTGGGAAACAGTATATGAAAGATTGGAATTTTTTCTATATAGTGGCACCAACGGTGGGATTCCACAAAATATTTTAGACTTTTTACTCGCTGTTTCTTCCCTTGTCTTACATTATGTCCCGTTTAAATATTTTTTTCCCAACAGGGCACTGCTGTAGTTCTTTGTCAGATATCTTCACTACCGTTTATTCGGGCTCGAATGTAGTCTGAATTGACTATGCTGCGATTCAGTCCCGTAACGGGCCCACATGTACCTGGAGTGTAATGTGGTTTTACTTTATTCTAGATTTTCAATTCGTTTGGCTCAGCCTGGAATGTAATAGTTACACTCAATATATGTATGATTGAATTTACCTCAAGATTGCCTATGAAATTTTGAAACTGCCTCAAAATTGAAGGTCTTCAAATTAACTACTGATCACTGATACCACACACTGTGCAGGAACCAGTAAAGATTTGTAAAAGAATCTTCCTCAATTAAGTATCGGATATCGATTGCAAGCCTCACTTATAGTAAAATCGAAATTCTAAAATTCGTCTTTATTTACTGGTTTCACATTCAACATTTATAAAAATTCTTTTAAAATTGTAGTGTTTCCAGATCACGACGGGGCTAATATTGCTGTGAATAACCACTGTATTTTCTTTTTATATTTATTTCAATTATTAATTAAAATTAAAAACGAATCCTGTGTGGACTTACTCTGGATATATTGCGCGCAGAACTATCCCTTGTAGGCATGATTGCTCAAAATTGGTGCAGGATTGCCATTTAACTGAACAGACCCCGGACACTTTATTTGAGCACCTCCTTAAAAATGTTGAGGCAGGGCCTAAGCAAGGCTTTTCTATGCCTCTTACGAGTTTAGAGAATCTGCGCTCTACAATATCGGGAGGGGGTCTCAGAATGTTTTTAGAATTTCTGTAAAATTACTTACTGCTGAACAACAAGAACCCTGTTATTATCAAAGGAAAGCTAAACCTCAATTTGAAAATGGTTAATTTTGAAAGATGAAAATTGTTTTATGGTTCATTTTACCTCCACCTAGCTAGACTAAGTAATATCCTGGCCTAGTGTTCAGTAAGGAGTGAAACTGTTAAATATCTTACTAACAACGGTCTCAAAAATATTTTTTAACACTTAATTATCTCAGATTCAGAATTTTGTCTAAACTTTAAATTTCTACTAACGATGGTTGTGTGGGAAAATGTGCATGATGAAATAGAAATTCAGCTAGCATTAGATCAGTAACATTAATTCTTTTCTAACTTATAACTTTTATTACTCCTGATAGATTAAAAAAATCAAACAGATTGAAAAAATATTAAATGTATATTTTTTATAAAACTAGTTAAATCGCCATAATTTGATCACTTTTCGAAACGTTCAAATGATATGATATGTAATAACCTTATTCTATATTAAAAAAAAAATTTTTTTTCGTAATAATTCTAAATAAAGAAATAATTCTAGAAGATTATTCCATTTAAAACTTTTATCAAATACTTATTTCCTACAGAATTAATCGCAAGGAGATATGATAACAACACTAGAAATAGAGGAAATGCTTGTTATAAAATAATAAATTTCTGTGGACCAATCGAAAAATAGATTATCATTTTAATTGAAGATCTTCAAATAGTGATCTAAGCATGTTATAATAGCAAGCTCTGAAAAATATATCCATAACTACCCATGAGTAATATAATTCGTACTATAAGAAAATCAGAGAATTATTGCGGATAAAGTGTACGAAATAGATTGGATATTTGGCGCCTTTTTCATATCGAAAAAAATATATCAAATTATTTGGGTTATGAATAAGTTATTATAAGCATCATGAGTGTCTTTTTTATGTTATCAGAATTGGAAAGACTGAGTCATTAGTCAAATAGTCCTGATTTCGATCTGTGACTCACCGTTGTTTATTTATATCCATGAAAATATCACTTGTTTTAATTATATAGTCGTTTCAACAATACCTATTAACGTTAGATGGAAAATAGTTATTAGCGAAACAAATTCGTATTTATTCTACATTATCATATAACTGGAAAATTTAAAGAATATTATGAGTTTATGAATATTATGGATCACGGTGAATTTATTTAACTTTATTTTTTAATTTAATTTATTCATGACCTTGTATAGGTTTTTAATTTTGTATGCACTTAGAGTGCATATGTGTATATGTGCTTTGTTACCAACAGGCCAATGATTGGTGTTGCCAATTAATCATATCTATGACTATGCTGAATGACTATGCTTTTCTGGTCTCTCTAGAACAGCGGCGCCGTGGAAACCTGGCAACATTTTGATATGTTTTTAAGCTGCGAAAATTATTTAGCCAACAACGGTCCCTCGGATTTTTTTTTTTAGCCCAGGCAAGGTGCTTTAGCGAAAAATGTTTGGGAACCACAGCTCTAGAATGTTTTCTCGAGTACTATGGTATACACATATCTATGCAAGACTGATTAATATCAACATCATCCGCAATGAATAATCAAAACTCCTCCAGTTTTAAAAAATTACTTTTACAACAAACATCATAACATTGCTATATACTAAAAACACTATATTGACAAAGTTCCTTAATTTTAACATTTTTATTTGAATAATTAAAAAGTAACTTAATTTGAAAACGAAAAGAAAAAACTCAAAGATGGCAGTGCCGAAACATTGCTAAAAAACGTAATCGATGTTAATCATTATGTTGGTTGAGTATTTCTGCCTGGCCTAATGAGGGATTTGAGTTATGACGTTATAGTAAGTTAGCGATGTTTTTATCGATGGTATTTAAAATTTTATTGATAATACTGAAAGTTTTTTTCACTAAAATAGTTAAATCGAGCAATATTTAAAAAGCGCCCGAAATTGTAAAACGGCATGACTATTATTTCATTGCCTATTCATTAAATAGGATTGCCTATTTTTTGTGTTATGATCTCCTCTTGTGAGATTGTGCCATGTCGTACATCGACCAACCAACTCGCTATAATTGTCTGTTTGAAAAGTCGGTTAAGTTACATGTCGTTTTTCAATTCCAAGTGCTTTTTAATTATTGCTCGATTTAACTATCTTAAAGTTTCCTCTTCCCGTTTTAAGCTAATATTTCAAAAGTGATATAGGACCGTCGCTCCCGGGGGTCTTATCGGGGCGGGTCCGACGGGGAAGGATTGCCTATTTTTTGTGCTATGATCTCCTCTTGTGAGATTGTGACATGTCGTACATTGACCAACCTACTCGCTAAAATTGTCTGTAAAAAAGTCAGATAAGTAAGGCTATCATGGAGGTCGGGAGTGGAGGGTTCCATTGCATCGAATTGATCTCCATTAGGATCATTGTCAAGAAAAATTATACCTATTTCTCAAAAAGTTAGTAAAAAAAAGTTGATGCATGATAATAACCGATAAGGCATCATAATACCCTGACCGTCTATCATATCACATTAACTTTTCTTCTCACCTTGAATTTTAAATTGGAGCCTAATTTGCTACAATATTTTCTTCTTCTTTAACACACCGATTAATAATAGAGTTGAAGCAGTATTTGAAAACTTTGAACTGCATAGGTTGTAGGGTCTTGTTTTTATGGCTGCCAGGTCATTGTGGAATCACCGGGAATGAAATGGACTAGCTATAAAGACAGGTCAACTCGTAACATCATCAACATGCAAAGATTTTATTTCTTGGATCAAAGAAATTGGTGGCAAGATTGGCAAGACAGATGATTCATCAGGAAAGACAACAAGTTAAGAATGGTCCAACAGACAGTAAAACGTCTTTTTTTTTTTTTTTTTTTT
>NW_027112765.1:29382-45277 GCF_000696795.3 Halyomorpha halys
GGCTGGGTAGTTTGTATGAGTCGGAGCAGTGGGTGTTGTGTGAACCCGTCGTGAGGTATAGGGTACGGGATCTATTTTAACCGGTAATTGGGGTGGGTTGTTTACTTGCAGAGTAGGATGAGAAGGAGCTGGTTGTGGATGTTCCTGGGGTAATTTTACCTTTAAAGGTAGATGATGGGAAGGAACAAGCGAACGAGGAGTTGCTGGTTTCTTGTGACTACAGAATATGGTTGCGGTCTTCTGTATTCCTGACGATGATGATCTGAGACTGAAGGTTGTTGCTGGTTAAGTTGAGATGCTTTTTTAGTAAAACGTCAAATAAGAAACTTGAATCTGCTAAAGAGAGAAGATGTATTAACTCGTTTTCAGATAGGTCATATTCGACTCACCCACGGTCATATCATGAAAATGCACTGATGTAGTACTGGGGAAACGATCTCGCCGTTAGGCGTATTGCTCGGGAATCACACCGATTCTCTTCAGATTTACAGGAGATGTTGAGAGAAGATCCCACAATATTATAAAAACTTTTTCACTTTTTAAAAATAATTAATATCTATGATCACACATAGTCTAACTCTAATTCCAGCTAAATCAAATGGATGCATAATTTAAATAGTCATTTTCTCACTACATCAATTCTAATTGTAATCTACTTTGTAAATCCAGTGTAAATAGCCCAAGTGGTCGAAACACTTGAATAAATTAAAAAAATAAAATAAAAAGTGATCATAATAATTGTATATTTCTAACAGAACTGACGTGTGATTTTGAAAAGATGGAAAGACAAGAAACATAAGGAACAGAAACAAAACTGGGAAAGAATAAAGCTTAGGTACTTGAAGTAAGATAGATACAAGACGAGTGGTCATGAAATAGATCCAGGCTGCTCTGACATCAAGGGGGTTAAGGACAAGAAGGACTTTTATGGATAGTAATGGAAAAATAGACACAATCACTTAGTTAATAATCCTTAAGTATAAAGATGATTGATTGAAGTAAAAGTGATCAGAGGAGCAAACTGTTGTAACTAGTCATGGATTAGTAGAAGAAATAAATATTTGAGAGAGCATAGAAAAAGTATGAGTTTTGGGAAAAAATAATAAAACTACACAAAGTCGTAGCAAGATTTGAACTAAGGCAGAGTATCAAATTACAGATACCATTTCAGAATATTTTAGATTGAATGAATGAGTTCCTTATTAATTTTTATTATCGCTAATGATAAAGGCTTTGAAAGATATCCCTGAAATCCGTCCAAAAGGGTGCCGGATAGGACAAAGAGGTTATGTTACATTGCAAGTAGTCATTTATTTTATACCGTTGTAAGGAATTATCGTGTTATTATATTGAAGGTCCTTGTAATATACTATATATTACTAAGAGTTCACTGAGCTTCTGAGCGGGTCAATGAACCACTAGATTGTAGGTTACAAGTCGCTTAACAGCAAGTGGTTCTAAAATAAAGTTGTTTTTCCTACATCCCTTCACCAAAAATGACAGTATTAACGGAGTTTAATATTGCCCACACCAGGTGACGTCATGGAGACTTAAATTTATATAAGTCGAACAGAAAGGAAGACTTCACATTGCTTCCTACCTTAGCCCAATGATTGCAAAATGGAAAGTAGATGAGAATATGTTTAGATTCGCTAGGGAAAACATTAAAAAAAAAAAAAAAAAAATACTTTATAATACTAGCTTTAATTTGGGTGCTGGCAGATATTTGTACATCTGATACTTCCTGAGATATAGTTGTTCATAAATCCAAAAACTTTGTCTGAACAACTAAAAATTAACACTTACTGAATTTATTTTGTCAAATTCATAAAAACTTTTACTCCTACGAAAATAAAAGTTATAAATATTTTATAGTATATTTAATTAGCTGTAATTTAATTGCTGCGAACATCTGTCCATCTAATACTTTCTGAGACATAGTTTTTCATAAATTCAAAAACTTTGTCCGAACAACTAAGTATCATCATTTTCTGAATTTATTTTGTCAAATATCATAAAAACTCCTACTCTTACGAAGATAAACGTTATAAACTACTTTAAAGTAAATTTAACTAGCTTTGATTTGAGTGCTATTAGGCGTTTGTACATCTAATAATTCCTGAGATGTGATTTTCCCAAAATTAATTTAAAAACAACCAATTTGTCGTTATTTTGTTACGAAACGTTGCTTTTTAAAAACTGTTACTTGAGAACTATTGAACGTAAATGGTTCTATAAGTGGATCATATTTTCTCAGTTCTAGGTCTCATAGTGCCATCTACCAACCACATATTTTAGCCCTTGAGGAATATATTTTTTATACAGAGTATCTAATTATTTCTTTGTGCACATTCATTGCAAAACATTTAGGGTAATGAACATAGTATGGTATACGCTTTACCGTAGTAGATATCGTAACTTGAGAGAGTTAAACGTTTCTTTGATTCTATTTTTTTTTCGTACCCTCCAAATTGAAAAAATAAATAATAAATAGGTACAAAAGGTGCTAGTTGAATTTGTGGTGTACGTAGTCTCGTCTTCTTTGGAGCGCGGAATGTACTGCTCGGGAGTCTTTTTCGATGTAGAACAGACTTGTGATCGAGCCTGACACCCAGGACTGCTTTACAAACTCCGTAAATTCCTACCTCCTACATACTTTCTCATCATTTTTTCCTTTCTCATTGATAGATTATTCTAAGTAAACCACAATGGTTCCTATTCATCCCTCTATTCTCAGTCCCCAGGTGTTCCTCAAGGTAGTATCCTTGGTCCCATTCTCTACACCGTCTATACAGATAACATTCTAACCAATACTAACACTATCCTCACCACGTATGCCGATGACACATGTGTGCTTGCAGTTAATAATAACCCATCAATGTTATCCCAAACTCTTCAATCCCATATTACAGCCCTCGAAGAATGGTGTAATTGGAGGATTAAGATAAATTTCAACAAATCCTATCAAATCACCTTTACCCTTGGTCGTAAACCTACCGACTGCCCTACAGTTTCATTTAATAATGTTACTCTTAACCCTATTGAACAGATCCACTACCTTGGACTACATTTGGACATACGATTAACTTGGAATCCTCACGCAAGACTGAAAGGACGGGAAACTGCACGTCGATTTCGACTATTACAGCACTTACTAGACAAACGGTCTAAACTTCCAACACATTACAAAAGACTGATCTACATGACTGTAATAAGGTCAATCTGGACATATGGAGTTGAGCTTTGGGCCTCCGTTAAACCTTCGAATTCCTCTCGTATCCAATCCTTACAATCCAAAATCCTTCGTAAAATCCTCAATGCTCTTTACTTTATCGCAAATAAAATCATACATAAAGACCTTAATGTTCCGTATGTAACCGATCTAGTTCAAACCTGATATCACTCCTTCCATTAAAAACTCTCTAACCACTCAAAACCCCTAGTTTCTAACCTTGCATCCTCTTCCATTCCTGACAGTCCTCCGAGACGCCTGAAAAGAAGATGGCCACGAGACCTGCTAATGTAAAACGTCATTAGAGTGCTGCCAATGGGTAGTTTCTCTACACGCCTATAACACTCCAATTTAACCGAGATCATATTTACTAATTGTATTATAATGTACAGTTGTAAATAGCAATAAATAAATATTAAAAAAAAAAAAATTGATACGTCAATGATATCAAGCCAAAAAAAGGTATGTTTGATGGTTCAACAGGAGCACTTTTGATAAAAATAAATAGAAACTATAGGTAAAACCAATTTCTGAGGAGTGGGTAGGTGATGTGAGAACAGAATGGTTTTTGCGGTATAGGCGTCGTAGTTGCAGAGTAGTGAGAATGGAAGAGAAATTGCCCGTTTGCTTCCTGTTCTATCCATCACGTAACACAGTTCATTTATTTTCGATGGTATTAGGAAAAAATATATGTTACATAAAGCGGATGGAAATTTTTTAACAGGGAATAAATTAAATCAATAAATTGGAACAATTCAAAAAGTTCTACTTGAGCTGCATTATGCAAATCAACAAAAATTACAGCTAGCCATTAGTTTAGATTATTATTTATACACTACACAAATAATAGCGTTAAAAAGTTTACAATTTTTTATTTCATCTGCGAAACGTAGATACTAAATTTAATTCTAACGATACATTTAATGATATTCCATTACAATGTTTGATTTTCCTTCAAAAACTCCTTCAGCTAAACCAGTACTTTCAACGTCCTGTGAATCTTCAAGGCAGTATTTCGTCCCCAAATTAATTTGGACTGAACAAAATTTAGGGCATTTCTTAAGGATATGTTTAGCAGTTAGATGGTATAGCAGGGGTCACAATTGAATTATCAAGACCTCTCGGAAGGTTAGCGAGTGAAAATTTGCAATGCCTTATACTGTGCCAAAACAGAATAGCTTCTTCCCTTGAACAGTGAAAGTTGGTACCACATTTAGTGAGCGTTAAACATATAAGAATGGAATATGGTCCGGGTGCGGTAAAAAAAAACTCAAATAGTAGATAATTATACTATTTGAGTTTTTTTTTTTTTTTTTACCGCACCCGGACCATATTCCATTCATCTATACACACGGTCAATCAATAATCTTCCAGTCCGTTAAACATATAAGTTTTAATCCGCCATTCTCCCCCCCCCCCACAGTTTTATTCGTAAATATTATGTTGACGTTTTGTAGTTCGTGTAAAGAAGGTCTTTAAAGGATATGTCCTTAAAATCGAGTGTTAGATGAGGAACATGGTCAACCCATTAGTATCCTGCTGTGTCAAAAAAGGAAGGCACTCATTTTTGTAACCAATACTAATGTCAAGCAACAGCGACTAATTGTCTTTTTAGTAATGGAAAATAACCAGTCACTTTAGCATTTGAACTGTGAAAAACATAAGTCAGCGGTGCTTCCATTTCCCGTGGTTCGATAACGCACATGCTAACATAATGAGCTCATATATCTGCCTTCTAATATCTACTGCCGTTTTCTCGAGGACAGAGATAATTTTAATATGAGTCAGTGGAACCTTAACATAACAAAGTACATGAGTTTGACCGCGATAACGTGTTTAGTCATTATTTTGACTTAATCATTAAAATATTGTTATTCGTGGAAAACTTCAAACCATCGATTTTAATATAAGTGCTTAGAAACCATTAAAAAACTATTATGAGAAAGTCGAAACATAGTTTCATATTTAAATTTACAATCAAATATGCTGGTTTCATTCCTCTCCTTAAAACTGAAACTTCGATACTTAGGAATCCATCTTGACAAGAGACTTACTTGGAATCCATACACAAGACTGAAACGACAAGAAACTGCTCGTAGATTCCGATTGCTACAACACTTACTTGACAAACGCTCTAAACTTCCCATTCACTACAAAAAATTAGTATACACTACAATAATCAGACCAATTTGGACATATGGAATTGAGATCTGGGACTCCACCAAACCATCAAATTCTTCCCGCATCCAATCGTTACAATCCAAAATCCTACGTAAAATCCTTGATGCTCCTTATTACGTCACAAATAAACTCATTCACAAAGACCTTAACATCCCATTCGTTGCAGATTTGACCCAAAACAGATATGCGTCTTTTCATTCCAGACTCCTTAACCATCCTAACCCATTAATTCTTAATCTTTCATCCTTAACAATCCCTGATAATCCTCCGAGGCGTCTGAAAAGAAGATGGCCACGGGACCTTCTAATTTAAATTAATATTTGAAGTACCACCAATGGGTGGTTCCTTCCCAAGATTTTCAAGTGTATATGAAACATACTACATATTTACCTATTGTATTATTTTGTACAGTTGTAAATTACATTAAATAAATAATTAAAAAAAAAAATAATAAAAAATGAAACATTCCATAAAAGTGATAAAATTCTTTAATTTTTTGTTAATACTTTTTATCGTAACGCATGGACATTATTAATTAAATTATTTGTATTATACAATATTATACTGCATACATTACATTTCAGAAGATAGTTAAAAAAAATAGATTGTTATAAATTTCGGTGCATGTCAAATGGAGATAAGAATTATTTGATGAACTTTTGAGCTCAGAACAGAATAACAGAATAGGCGGCAATTGATTAAAAAAACAAAATTAGGATTGAATTTCAATTTAGTTATTCAATTTCTCAGATTATTGCCGAATGCTTGCCCCATTTTCAACAGTGCTAAAAATCTATGCACAAGATAACGCAACGACTAACTTGCTATTTTTAATACCATTAAGTTTAGAGGTCACTCTTGAAGGTTGAAGTGCAATAAACGAGTTCTAGACTTTTTCGATGTGCTATTATTTGAATACTATTATTATTATTTAAACTTGTCTTCATTGATTTCCTGAATAATTATAACGTTTGATTGTAATTATAATTGTGTTTGGCATAGTTTTTTAAACCGTGTAAAAGAAAATTCTAATACACTGAAACACATAAATATTAAAACTCACTGGTATAAAAGTATTGTTTATAAAAGGAACTTTCTAATATGTTTACTTAATCAGAAGTTACAAGAAATACTAAAGAACCTTAAATAATGAAATTTATTTTTCAGTGAAAATAAAATTTATATGAATATAATGAATCTAGACTAAGTGCTTTTGTAATAAAAAGGCGTGAATATATTTTTTATTTGGTCTATTTTCCTCCAATGACAAAAAATATTACATCAATAACACCTCAATGAGATTACAGGGTTTATTAAAGATGAAAAAATTCTAAGAAACACACTACAAAAACTACTTTAAAGTTGTAAATTTCGAGTGGTCTAAAACTGTTAATCATGTGTTCATTATGTGTAAATGTTAAGAAGCCTCAATTTTTTACATTGTTTATTTTTTCTTCCATTGTGAAAAACTTTTTTCTTTTGCTCGTTTGTTACGACCCTAGAGTTCGTACAAGGGCCGGGAAGAAAAAAGGCAGTTATCTCACTCCCCCACCCCAATTTTTGATTACTTTAATGAAAACTATGTATAATTACTAGTCAAAACTGATGAATCTGCCAAGTATAAGTAGAGGGAATAAAAAATGGCGGCTGTTTCAAAACCTTAAAAAAACATTAATTTTTCATTCCGAACTCTATATCTTAAAAACTACCAACGACACTAGAAAATATAAAAGAATATTGTTCAAAGAAGAGTAAATTTGCTGAAATATCAGCTCTAATAGAGATATTTACGTCCAATAATTCTCCAAGAACTATGTGACGTACAGATGTCTATCAAATTAAACCTAGTTTAACGGACTATAAAGTAGTTTATGACCTTTACCTTCGTAGGAATAGTAGTTTTCATGCCATTTGCTAAAATAAATTATTTATAGTTGTGAACTATATGAAAAACTTTATTTCAGAAACCATTGGACGTACAGATGTCTGTCTGCACTAAAATTAAAGCTACTTAAATTTACTATAAAATAGTTAATAATGTTTACTCTTTGTAGGAGTAGCAGGTTTTATGATATTTGACGAAATAAACCAACGAAATGTTGATTTCTAGTTGTTCGTATAAAATGTTGGATTTTTTAAAAATATATCTCTAAAATTAGCAAAGTGTGGTTTTCTGAAGTGAATTTTCAGACCTTTTGGTGTCTATTCTCTATTATGGGCATTTTCTCATCAGCATGTATATTTTTGTTCCCAAGCATCCAATAATAGAGGGTCATTATTCTGAATAAAATTCCCCTAAGTTAAACAAATTTTTAAAATTTAATTTAGCCGTTTTGGTCATTAAATATATTTTAATGATTAGAGGCAACAAGATTTCTTTTTTCTTCGAATTATATGAACAGGTGGTATTGCAGTAGTGAAAAATTTTAAATCCGGATTTTCAACGTGAATACACATTTTGAGGTCCTTCGAGTCGAAATAATCGAATCACGCAAAATGAAAAAAGTTTTTTTTATTTTAAAAACCTAGCTCAACAAGGAAAAAATGAACGAAACTCAAATTACGTATTTATGGTAGATCATTAAGGCAAAATGGCAACGTTCTTCCCTAAAATCGACTTACTGAAAATGTCACTTTATATCATCCATTTTAATCTATTTCCTCCTATTTATTAATTTAAATTAATCTCGTAATTTTAATGATGAATTCTTGGCAAGAAAATAATTTATATTCGTTGTTTCCACCTCTAGAAACTCTAAAATACGAATTTTTAAACGAACAGAGAAATACAAAATTTGTGTTCATATTTTTCGCCTTCCCAGTTTTTTTGAATTTTTGTTTTCAATAATCATAAAATATAAAATCATAAATAGCGATAACTTCAACACGAACCCACCATGTAAGTAATTAGGGTGGCAGGTGAATTTGTGTGATGTGCGCTTGTAAACAGATTTTTTTTATTTTGAAATCATCTATCATTGTTAAATGCTAAATAAATATAAACTACTTTTGTAATTAAACAGGATGAAAGTTTCTGTGTATTTATTCATGGTTGTTATGACAATAGTTAGATTTTATTTTTACTTATTTATATATGAAATATATAGTGAGGGGAAGTATTACTATCCTGAATAATAAAGGAATTGCTTTTTTGAAACAAACAGAGATTATTTTCTTTTTAAAATAATTGGAATTTGTGATGATCTCACCAGATCGTTTTCTCCGGTTTTAAAATCTAGGTATTTCCCAAGACAATAGTTCATTAATTACCTAGGCAACGTGGCTGAACGACAGAACCACTACTTTTTCTGTCACGTATTTACAATTAATTGAAAAGCAGTCGAAGGTTAAAAGATGACAGGAATTATCAGATCGTCGAATGGTAGGAAACGTAGTGTCGTTAATCAACTATCCTCAAGCTAAATTTGTGCACCAGAGCGTATCCAGTAAATTGTATACGATTTTCCTGCTTATGCAATATAAACAGTTTAAAACTAGTGTAAACAACAATGATTTACAGAATGGCCTATCTCTTAAACTACATGTATTACATTATATTATATACAGTATTGTCAGGAGAGTAACTTTAAATGTTTTTTATTGTTCATAACCCATATTTCTGAATTCTTGATTTTTAGCTTAAATATATACTTGATACCAATATATATTTGATTTCCATACTGCCTCCTTCTTTTGAAGTAGCCTACATTTTAAGGAGGATAGTCCGGATGGCGGTCAAAATGGTACAACATAGTAAAAAAAAAAATTGATTAGTAATATGAATACTATATTTATATTATTATTTATAATATAGAAGATAAACCAGCCAATGTGATATCTTGGAAAATTACTACAATGGCATGAGTAATACGATAGAGACCGGTGCCCATTCGCAACTCCTTCTGACTTGAACTGATTTCATTAGTTGGGTAACGAGATCCCTCATCCAGCTCCTTTTTAGTCTTTTGTACGTGTTGTAGGGAATTTTTGTGGTAGCCATATCATGTACTAGTGTATTGTCGTGGTAGTAGAGTCTGTCATGAAATGTACTGAAGTAGTATTTTTGATTGAAATGTTTGTAGTTTGTTTATAAGTAAGTTTTTTTTGGATGTACCGTAGATTTATGAAGCATATGTCCAAGTGAGTTTCAGTAAGTAGGTTTATGAATGTAGTCGCTGTCTCAATTTTAAGTCGGATTGTCTGTGAATTAGAGTGTAACGGAGCTTTAGCAGCTTAATTCAACGTAAACCGCGTCTGCGTCATATGATGACTCCATGTCATTCTTCGATCGATCGAATGTCAGTTCTAAATATTTTATTGGGTTAGTTTACGGAATCGGTTTGCTGACTATGTATATATTGAAGGACAAGTGACAAGAAAGAGTTTGAGTATTATACGTTGGTATACGTCGTTATTTAATTTGATTTTCCAAAGTTTAACCTAGTCCAAAATGTTCAATTAATAGTTTTGTAAAGTCACTGAAACTTGGAAGGAGTCAGTATGTCTAGTGAGGATGGGTGTGATTTGATGGATGAATTCGTCATTGTCTACAAGACTTGAAATTTTCTTATGTTTAGCCTTCCATAATGAATGAATGAACATTCTTCCATTTTTGTTTTTGTGAACATGGTTTCTAGCGCGCACCCACTGTCTCCTTGCGTGATTTTTTTCTTTAATTTTTAGCAGTATCGATTTTGGGCAGCTGCCAGAGAATGTTTTCCCCGTTAATTGGAAAGGTCGTACAGTTGCCTCGTGTAAACTGTTTGAGACCGACTCATTTCGTTAAACTTTTATCAATTTCTTGAGCAGTAGGACAATTTTTTTTCACCTGTAACTTTTCACTGACAAGAATTTATTAGTTTAGTTAATTAACTATCCTGTTATTCTTTTCTTTTTTCTAAGTAGGGAAATCAAAGTAAACGAAGAACGATGCTATAATAGATTAACAAAAATATTTTTAAACTATTTGCCATTGTGGTACATTCGACGCAGTAATAGTGTTTTATGGCCATCATTTTAAGCACTCATAATATTCCACTTTGTCGCCGCTTTATCTTTACAAAATTATTATTACATCATCTTTGAAGTATATATAGGTTGTGTCACTGGCTTCACGCGGAGTGAAAAGGCTTCATTTATATATTTAAGGTTTCATTTACTCATTAAGGAATCAGGGAAAGTTTTCTAAATTCGAGAGCAGTCATTCTATTTTTATCAAAGGCGAAGAGTGAAAATTGTATCACTCCCAAAACAACTTTTTTATATAGTTTTAATTTTATTTAAATAAAAAAAAAGTTTAAACATATATTTAGTATTTTAACGCAGTTTTTCTTTACTTCTCTACTGCCAAATTTAGTGTTGAAATCAAGTTTTATATCTTCGTAAAGAGATAATATGATGACACACAACACTGAGGAAACCTGTACAACGCATTGAGTATCCAAAGCGATAAGTAGGCAATTTAATATTAAATTTAAAATCAGTAATAAATAATTAAAGACAATAAGTAAATATATTAATTTAAAACTAAACGATCTTTAATATAAGGTATGTCGTATCATCATTGAAATAGTCTGAAAGGGTTTAAATTGTTAGTAACAAAAATGGATAAATATAAATTATGAATTTTATAAATAACTAAAGAAAAAAAGGAGAAATATTTTACCAGGTTGAAAAAAAAATTCCTCAAAAGTATAGGAATAAATAATGTAGAAGTATAATACTGCATTGGAAAGCCAAATATTTTAGAAGAGAAAAATATTTATTCAGAAGCTGTATAAGCTGGCAAAATATATTGGGTTAATACATACACGGCGTTCTAATCAATCACAGTACATAAGAAACTTTAATGTTTAACACATAAATTCATAGAAGGTAGTGGAAAGTGGGAATTTACGTAAAAATAAATTGACAACATGAATGATCATCTTCGGGTCTCCCATGGTGGTTATAACAATCGTTAGGTATTTCTTTCACTCACCTGTTTAAGAAAAAAATAATTTCAACATAAAGTAATGTGGTAAGTGAAAGCTGTGTGATTTGTGTACATGGACCAATTTTGTCCAAGAGAGTTAATGCGTCGCCTTGGAAACCTCCAGTCTGCAGCTGGTTCGAATCTGGCCTGAAGGGTTGATTTTATTTCGTGGCGGCCTCACGGAATGAAAAGTCGACTTCTACCTCCTCCCATGTCAGAAATAACCAGAATGGGAGTAAAAAAAAAAGATTCGCGTTATTATATCTAGTTATAAAAAAGCTTTTTTTTTTTTTTCAAGAAACATATATTTACTTAGAGAAATATGCTAGTACAGTAATTATTTAATTTTTAATTAATGTTTTCCAGTATTTGTGATCCTGTGGTGGTTTTTACACAAAACAACTCACAATAATACTTATTAACTTATAACTTTTATTGAGGACAGAACAAAATGAACTACTTACACTGTGTATCTTGAAAAACGTGATCGGCGTTGTTTACACACATTTAAAAAAACATTAAAATATAAAATAATCTCTTGAGGGTAGTGCCGCCACAATCCCAACGTCCACTACGATTGGGACCAAGCCAACGAATGAATTCGTGCCTCAGCAGGCTTGGTTATTTGTAACTAATTATAAAACTAATAAAACACTTGAACCCTCCCCCCCCCAAAAAAATTAATTAATTAATGTATTCCACAGTGTAGAGTGGCCAAGCTAAACAAACGAGAAATAAATTTGACTGACAAATTATGAGAGTTATTTTTTAATAGAAAGCTATTTTGAAATCTTTTGATTTCACCTGTTTAACAAGACAAAAAAATATAATTTCCTGAAAGAAAACCATGAACAATGTTTCATGGGCATGGAATTTTTTATCAAGGTTATATCATTTCTTTTTTTTCTTTTTGTTACTATAGATTCAATGAAACCTAGAAAGAAATAAGCGTTGTTTTGTGACTAGATTTATACCTGGAAATCTATTTACGATGAATGTATTTCTAATATCGTTTTTTATATTATATTATAGTTTTTTTTTTAAACTATTTTTTCAAACCCTTTTTTTTTTTTAAACAAAAACGGGCATTTTATTAATCAGAGAACAATTAAGCTTAGTGAAAGGTGGCAGATAATACATACCAGAGTACCGATGGAATGAAAATAAAAGTTAAAATATGGAATACTTCAGAATACATGGGATTATCTAGAAAAATAAAATAAACATGCTAATGGCGTTATAATTATAATCAAATCCCTGAGAAACATTATATACGTATGAATGTATCTAAGATGGTAATAATTAATAAAATAAATTGAGGTAAATCATTAAAGTAAAATTAAGATAAATTTATCCATCTGCAAAACATTAAGGATCTCACAAAATTTAATTCCTAAAATATAAATTTTTTATACGAAAATTTGAAAATTTCAATATGTTCCTGGGCTAATATTTATCAGTAAACCATTAAGTACCTTCATAACATTTGATTTACATTTACTGCACTAAAATCAGAACTTAAATTCTGGCGAATGTTGAGTTCTACTTCTGACAGCTATTTTAGAATAACATATATATTTTGAAAACCGACTAAAATATACAAGGAACACTAGTGAGAAATTTTAATGAGTTAAGGGCACTGAACTACGTAAAATTCATGACCCTGATCAGTTCGTTGACTTGTCGGTGTGGCACTTTTGAGTGTAGACACAACAATAAATACAATCCTAAACAAAGAGGTTACACAAGATGTAGAAATAATGCATTCGAATACCGTAACTTCAATTGGAAGGACACATTGTTTTAGATAAGTGGTAGTAGTAGAGAATGATATTTATTAATCCGAGTGGTAGAGAATGATATTTATTAATCCGAGTGGTAGAGAATGGTATTTATTAATCCGAGTGGTAGAGAATGGTATTTATTAATCCGAGTAGTAGAGAATAATATTTATTAATCCGAATACAAGAGAATGATATTTATTAATCCGAATACTAGAGAATGAAAGTATGTTGGAAAATTTAAGTCAAATATTAACACCTTTACCCAATATATGGATTTTTTTTTATTACCCCTAAACTGTTGATTTCTGACATATGGAGGGGAGGAGGGTTATAAAAACCTATTCTACCAGAGTAGTGTGGCAGAATGGACCCCCAGTTTGCATTCCGTCAAATCAACTTCAAATGATTGAATCAAGTCAAACCAGGCAGGATTCGAAACGCCCGCCTCTCTTAGCTATCTCGGAACTGCAGCGGATTGTGTTTTTTAACCACAACAGGAGAGCCAAAATTTATTTAGCGAGACTGCCAGAAAGTAACTAAGTCAGGAACTGGCGTAGATGGGAATCGAATCGACACTATTTTAAATTGGTTCCTCAAGAATTCAAATTCATTCGGTCTTTTAAGAATCCAATATTAATGAATTCTCCACCGGAAAGAAGGGAAGAAGCATAAATTCTTTAAACAATTTTCTTAATAATCTGTTGAAAAATACCACCTATGATTATCAATATTATTATCTATCCAGACAGATCCGCTCAGTGTACTAGTATTATTTCCTTGTTTTTGAAAATATAATGCAATGCAGAGAAAAAAAAACTTTAAATCCAATATTATCAAGCCCGGATTGAAATAGATAAAATAGCACTACGTACTAAGATACATGTATAATTATTATGTATGTAGTGACTTCCAATATACAATAATGAATAATTGATAAAAGCCTACAATAAAAACTAGAAAAAAATAACAAGAAAGCATTGTAAAATACAGCCGAAGCTTCATGTGGGAGGTCTTGTAGCCGGATATTGTCTATTGTCAGCTAACAAATGGCGATTAAAAAATAGATGGCTCATGGACGATAAAACCATTTCATAAGCCATTCAATAACAAACGCCGAAAACAAAACCAGAGGGTTTTACGCCTTTATGCAACAATAAATAAACAAACAATTAACAAACGCAGTCTGGAGCGGAACAAGGCAAGCGGTAAAACGCATCGGGCCCCACCAAAATATCCTTTCCAGGAAACTCTTATTAAATTATAAACAAAAAAAAATTATTAAAATTCGATACCAGAAACTTAAATAACCATAAATTTTACAAATTAATAATTCTATGAATTTCCACTTTCCTTTAATTCTTGAAAATACATCAATTATTTGGCAAAGTTAATTCGGCTTAAAATTTCGATCTTTGTAAACGGAAATAATTGCTATATTATTAATTCCTTTAAACAGTATAATGTAAAATTATACGAATGACATCTTTTAAATAGTATTCTATACAATCTTTTACCTGTTTTAGAACAGAAAATGATCTTTCTCCAGCTTACTTTAGATGCAGGAATAGCTGAAAAAGAAAATTCAACATTCCAAAAGGTGCAACACACTTCTTTGGCTGCTAGATAGGTGTCTGGTGTAGTTTTCATGGTGTCATTTTCTCTTAGAAATAATATTACAAAGTGGTAGAATTCATCTTCAAAAGTACAAACAGTAATATAAAACTTTATTACTTTTTAAGAAGAGAATCAAAACAGATTGAATTTTATTTAGATAAATGAGCAAAAATTGGGTTATTTTCTCAAACAAATAAAACATTTATTAATCTTTAAAAATCGCAAAATATTTGCTTAATTACTTGGACCATAGTGATAGGTTTTAGAGTTTAAAAGCACTAAATATTTAACAAGTATTTTTCTGTTTGTATCATGTATCATATCTAGCTTCATGAATGACAGGAGTCATGGATAACCAAACTAGATCAGTACCAGTACTAATATTTGTATTAGTGTATGTTCTAAACCTGTTTAAATGAAAGAGATGACGTTCCTTATAGATAAAATATCAAAAAGGAAATATAATGATCCTTTTTTTTTTTTTTTCCTATTACTTATATGAGATACCATATAGATTCTGGGAGAGCACACATTTTATTTTTCTCTATTTTGTTTGGAACAATAGAAAGAACTGCTAGCTTTTGTCAAAACTATACTAAATTTTCAACACTTGTAAACTGACGGCAATGATATTTATACATTAATTTTTCTTTCATGCTCAGAAACCATAATAAAAACAAAATAGTGTTCATTTTAATATATTTGGACATCTCATAGAAACTTTGTTACCTTCGTCAGTATCTGCAATTAAACAATATTTTTTTTATTAAAGTTGGCTCCAACAGCTTACAATGGTTATGCTAGTTATGGTTTATAAGGTAAATAAATAATGGATTCAAAACAAAATTTATTAAAAGATAATATAATTTACAACACATTACTGATTCAAAAAACCTAGAAATAAAATTTTAGTTTTATTAAGTGGTATTTGACTAGTCTTTTCTTTAAAATAAAAAATATTACAATTTTACATTACACTAGCTGTGCCCCACGGTTTCACTTGTATTAAATTTGGGTAATACAAAGCTGTTTAATTATGATGAGTACATGACTAATCGTCTCTGACTAACTGAACAATGTCCAAACTTTATCAGGAAAAAAAAATGCAGT
>NW_027112765.1:45327-45606 GCF_000696795.3 Halyomorpha halys
AATAGTATTTATTCCCTAAATGTATCTATATAACTTTTATTTTATTTAAAGGATTCATAATAATACATAGAGTATATTTTATTACTTTAGTAAATTAGATTAGATTATAGTTTTATTCTAGGCGATCACGCCCTTTAAACTTCATTTATATCTACTTTTTTTTTGACATTTAATTAATGAATATTTTTAATACCGGCTTTTTATTATATTTTCCTTTGAATCTATGTGTTAGTCTTATTCTCGTAAAATGTATCTATTTGTTTGTTTTTGGTAAACTGA
>NW_027112765.1:47006-47598 GCF_000696795.3 Halyomorpha halys
GTAATACAAAGCTGTTTAATTATGATGAGTACATGACTAATCGTCTCTGACTAACTGAACAATGTC
Source organism: Halyomorpha halys (assembly GCF_000696795.3). NCBI lineage: Eukaryota > Metazoa > Arthropoda > Insecta > Hemiptera > Pentatomidae > Halyomorpha > Halyomorpha halys. The sequence continues at coordinate 47,073 of NW_027112765.1, forward strand.
CAAACTTTATCAGGAAAAAAAAATGCAGTTGTACCAGACAGAATTAACTGACATTAAAGAACTGAGAGCTTATGACTCAAGCAATGCAGAAGAGTGTAAGCTACTTACTACTGACTCTCATGCAAGATGGAGGAATAATCTCATTCAAAACCAAGTGAAATAATAGATCAGTCCTCTGATGAGAGGTAAATTTCTCCCCAAATTCATAAAAAAAAAGCGCATATAACTATTAAGTCGTTGAGGCAACAAAAACATCCTAGATAATTTGCAACCTAAAAATATAAATAAATATTTATTCATATAAATTATTTTGGACTGCATGAAAGAATTCTAAAGATGTAATAAATTTTAATTAAATAAAACTAAATGTAAACAAATTTATAATAAATAACAATGCTATCGAGATTGAATCCAAATATCGGCATCGTAGACATACATAAAAAAGCACGATATTTTAAGGATATATTATTAGTAATTCCAATATTCATCATCGATATCGATATCAATCTTTGGCATCGACATTCCG
>NW_027112765.1:56393-65763 GCF_000696795.3 Halyomorpha halys
TGAGATAGCAACCTGATGTATTTAGGCAGCATATATAAATAAAGTATTTCTCTCTCTCTGTTTTCTTTTAACGATTATCCTGGTTGATATTGGTAATTTATATTTTAGAATACAGTTGGATTTCTTTCAAAACTTTTATGATTTTGTCTATGGGATCTGTTGAGTCTTTTAGAGCCAATTCACTGGAACGAGGTATTTTATTATTTTCAAAGCTTTGACGAATGATGCGCATTCTTCAATTATATGTTTTATGGATAACAGGGACTAACAGGTTTGGCATTAAGGTTGGTTCTCTTTTGTGATTAAGTGAACGTGTGTTAAGTTGGAATGCCCTATTCTCACTCGTGCAACAAACACTTCTTTTCTTTAGTATTCCCTTGTGGCACTTGCCAACTTTTGTGTGCATTTCTCAACTTATTAGCCAGTGGAACCTCAGCCCACAATGAATCCCAACTTTTCCGGACTCTGTTCCTTATAAATGCCTTAACATCTTTCAGTTCGTAATTTTGGAGAGGTGAATCATTCATTGTAACTGCCTCTATAGCCAAAGCCTCATTTCCAGGTATTTTTGAGAGCCCTGGAGTCCAGAGGTATGTACTTTATTACTATAGCATATATAGTAGATACTTTTTATTAAAGTCGCTTTTCTTCAAATAAAGTAAAGTTCATTCGATTTAGGTGCAAGAGTTGTAATGAAGAAATAATATTTTTATCTTATTTAGTATTTTATTTTTATTTTTTACATTTTTTTTTTTTAATCACCAACTGTATTACCAATCATGAATTGGTCTGTTATACTATAAGAAAGATAACACTTTATATAGGAAAAGGAAATAATTGCTGTCAGCATAGAAAAACAAGTCATATTACAAAAAATAAATAAATAAAAATTTGAGAATTTTTAGGTCATTTCTGACTCAATAATAAGATTCCATACTTAAAGGTTCATGTCTGTCACTTCATTTGTTTTTTCGATATTGTGTTTCTTAGTCTACTCTCTATTTCATCCCACAAATATTCCAAATATTTATTAGAATTATAGTCTTGAGACTAATCGAAAGTAAGAAGTTTTTTATGGATATGGATTAGTCATTCCCTAACCTTCTTAGAATGAATAGTGCTGAAGGTCTTTTTTGTGAAAAACAAAATAATCTCCCACACTTAGGTTGATGGGCAGTTGACTTGAAATGTTTTATAAATTTATCTAAATAGAAATATTGATCCACAAATGCTTTGGAGACCTCTATTTTCAATCAATAAAACTATGTTCCCAACACCAGAAGTGCTCAGATATCCACAACGAAAATGTTTCTTCCTTCATTTTACTTAGTTTTGGGGTTTTAAATGTTTCAAAAAACAAAACTTTTCCAGTAAGGAAAACATTGAACTGGTTTTATTTAGTAAATATAAAAAAATGAGTAATATTCATGATCATTTGCCTAATAAGAGAAATGATCAAGTTACTTAAGATTTAGTTTCTTAGAGATACTGGACTTTTTTCCGTAAGCAGCAATTTGTTCTAGTAAAAATTGATACAGTTCCCATAAATAAAACAATACACCTATCTATGACTCAAGATAAAAAAACTAATGAATCATTCACCCCCATTGTGTTAGTGGGTATATAGGTGTAGAGTCAACTTTATGAGACTGAAAAGATCCTTTCTTAAATCTTAACCCCAATGAAGAAACTTCTCAGAGATTGTGGGAATTGCATGTTGAACTCAGACAGCCAAGATTTCACTGATCAGAAATATTTAATAAAATAAATAATTTCTTGACATCTGTTAAAGCATGCGACCATTATCTGTGTTGTTGCTGCTAATATATTCACTTAAATTGTCATCTAATGAGGTTAATAGTATTTTTTTTAAAAAATATGAACGAAAGTTATAAACCAGCATAAATTAAATTATCTATCAACCTTCAGCATAAATCAATAAGTACTACAGTTTAAATAAAAAATAAATATGTACCGCAAACAAAATACAACATCAAAAGATCAAGAAAAGTTCTGAGAACTGCTAAAACTCTACTAGAACATACCGCTATATATACAGATGGCTTGAAGTCAGATAACGCAACAGGATCTGCCTTTGTGACACAAAAAACAACCCATAAGAGAAAACTGCATCATCTCTCTAATATTTATACCGCAGAACTAAATGCCATAGCATCTGCCCTTTACTTTTGCATGACAAATATACCAAATGGCAATAAAGTAATAATTAGCACTGGGACTCCATTAGTACTCTTCAAGGACTAGATACAATGTATTCAGTTCACCCACTTGTTCAACGAATTCATGAATACTTAATAGTGCTAAAACAAATAGTTAAACAATCTACTTCATCTGGGCCCCCGGACATGTTGGTATTACAGGAAATGAGATGGCCGAAAAAGCTGCTAGGGAAACACTAGTCCTCCCAGGTAGAACTGCAGCAATCTTAACTGCACAGGAACTTGCTCGCCCTTTGAAGGAATGTATAAATAAAAGATGGCAGGCAATGTGGGATGAAAGTCCACCCAGTAAGTTGAAATCTATAAAGAAAGATGTGAAGTCCTGGATTACATCAACCCGAAGTAGACGCCGCCAAGAAATAGTGATCACCCGACTCAGAATAGGACATACCCGAATGACACACATCCACCTCATAACAGGAGAGGGCCCTCCAAAATGTTTGAAATGTCCTAGTAATCTGACCGTCAAACATATTTTTGAAGAATGTGATGACTACAAATTAACTCTGAACCAGTTAGGGATACCAACAAATGTTCCAATGACTTTGAGAAATGATGAATCCGTAATAGAAAGTCATTAAATTCGTCCATAAAACTAACTTAATAATTAGCCTTTAATTATTATAATTATCTATGTTTCTTGCCTTATTTTTAAAATTAGAATAGTTACTTATCTGCTTTTCATCATCCTTTCCCCATCCTTTTCACTATTGTTACGATTATTAATCAAATTATAATTGCCTGCTAGATAATATTTCAAATCTTATCAAAATGAGTCCCACTGGTGCGGATCTACACACCATACCAAAGGTATGATTCTGTGGAACAACTAGGCCTAACCAAAACTAACAACCAATGGGCGTTGATGACCAGGCTGTTAAATGTCCTTTCAAAACTAAAAAACAAACAAAAATGAATATGTGATTATCAGGTATGTGACACATAGTGTCACATAAGTTCAACTCTATTTAATGTTTTTAATTCATGGAATTTAATTACTTGAAAAGTATACTTAATCTGTTCAAAACAGATTAATGACAAAAAATATATAATACAAATTGTCCTGATTTAATCTACCATTGCTAATCATTTTATAGATGTTGTAATTACTATGCTTTTATGGTTTCAATTTTCGGACCTTAAAAATCCAGTTTCAGATTTCTACACAGTTCCACAAGCGTATACAAGAAATATTATTTATAACTTATAAATAAAAAATTAATAAAACAATTACCTGTCTTAAATTTTCACTAGGAACCATATCAACATCTATAGTGAAAATAAATTCAGTATGTGAAGCCCTTCGAGCAACATTTCGAAGTAGATTATTTGGATAGTCCATGATGGAATCATAGTTCTGAAAAGATCCTACTGAGTTATTACCTACATCCAATGTAGGAAAAGGTGATAAGATAGGTACTGGTTCATCGTTGTTAGGGACAGGAGTCACAACAGAAAAAGACACATTATCCTTAATGGATTTAATATCTATTTGGATGCTAGCTATTTTCCATAATGTTAGAGCAATATTTTCAACTTCGGAATATACTGCAACAGAAACTGGGCCCTGAAAAAATAAACATAAGATTACTTTTTTTAAGTATTAGAATTAATAAAAGATATATTAAAAAGTGAGAAGGAAAAAGTAATGATATTCGCATGGTCTTGAAAGGCCGTTCCATGAAAAAAAAAAAAATATATTAAAATAAGTACATTTAACAATAAAAATGACCAAATAAATCATAAATAATATGTATGTATGACAACCCAATTAAAAAAGTACTTTACCTGCCACTGTTTAGCTAGTGGAATAACTTTAGACAAGTGATTAAAAGTACAGTGTGTAATCAATGTTATATCAGGATTTGGCTCAGTAAACACTAAAGATCTGAAAGCATCTGCCAAATTCACGATACGGTAAACCCCAGTTGAATCCAAATAATGTTTATTGTTTAGAGTGGTTTCCAATTTTTCATAAATCAATCTAGCCTAGAATAAACAATATCAAACATTACTTAATAAGTATTAAAAGTTCATAAAATCAAAGCACTTTCAAAATGAAAAAAGTCAGGTAGTTCTATTGTTTTGATATGTTGTTTAGGATAGGATCAACATTAAAAATCTAAATTTGTGACTTTAGAAAACGACCAGAAGTTCAGATTTAATGCAGAAAAAACCTTAATATTTTTGAAAGGAATATGGTCCGGGTGCGGTCAAGAAAAACTCAAATAGTAAAAATATACTAATTTAATGAGCCAACGTTTCGCCCCACGTTGCAGGGCTTCTTCAGGGCTATTTTGACGGCAGTCAAAACTAAAATATTTTTGTTTTTTTATCCATGTTCAATATACTGGAAACTATCCACTACATGCATAAATTATTTAAAGTAGAGTAAAATTAATAAAATTTCATTCCTTACATACCGAGCACAATGTTTAATAGTACCCCCAAAACCCAGTTGGTGTGACAATTTGCAAACTTGAGCTTCGCATTTCATGGACCCAAAACAGTGGAAATAATCAATCCTATAAATCTAATTAAATTCATAGAATCTACTGATCTTAAGCTTTATTAATAGGACTGGCTGCAGTGCTACAAGCCATAATTAAAAAAAAATCAAAACAACCTGACCTTTTGCATGCATTTATAGAATTACATAAACTTGACAATAACATCCTTGTTTACTAATGTCAATGAAAATATAGGAATAAAATTGCGAGAAAATTCCCATAAAGACAACTCACAGGTTAAGCTTAGCTATTTATTATAACCCTATTCTAAAAAGAAATGAAATGACAATGAAAAATGGAATAAATCAAGGTCCTTACAAAAATTGGAATTTACCAAAAATAATATATTATAAAGTAATATGGTATCCTAACATCACTAAGAGCACAGATCAGCTATTTTTTTACAATTTAATCTAAAAAATAAATAAGTAATAATAAAAAAGTGACACCTGTTGTTCTGGAGACAAGAAGTCTCCTTTTTGTTCTTGAAATATTTTTGCTCTCTGGGAACGAATTATTTCCAAATGGTTTAAAAGAATCAAATGAATAACTTGAAGGATAGCAACTATACATGTTAAAAGTAATATAAGTTTAGCACATGAACCAATAATCATTAGTAAACAATGGAGTGATAGGAATTATTATTTAAGCGATGGATATCATTATTTATTTACACTTCGTTTTGTTGATAACAGTGCCAGTCATTATAACCTGGTAATCATCATTATAAACTAATAATCACATGTCAAACAAAATTTATTTTTATATTCTTTAATGATAAATCTGAATTGGTGGTAATTATTTTAAGTGTCTTAATTACTTTTTTACTAGTATAACACAATATATTTTGAATATTCTAGTTAATATATATCTACATGAATATGGCTGATCGGTAATTGAAACCAATTTGAAATGAATTAAAATCAAAACTATTGAAAAAATTCAAAATATCTTAAGATTTTTATTTTGGTCATTGAAAACGAAATAGTTTTACCTATTAAAGATTAATATATTTGGTAATTGTGATAGGTTTCCTAACCTGGGTCGATTTCACCGGTGTTTATGTAGAGGCGTTGTATTTTCCATTTTGAGTAACCTTTACTACAGGTAGTTGTGTTCATTAGCCTAGTTCAGTGTTTGTTGTTTCCTGAAGTATGGATAATGCTGAAGAAATTATGCATTCCCTTGAAGAATTTAGTAAGTTAAAACCTAAAGATATTCCCAGAGAGCTTGAAGATTATTTGGGTTATGTTGCGAAAACAGGAGACCCTGTTTTCAAATGGTCTATTATTAAGTGTCTTTTTCGAGAGAAATTACTAAATGTTATTACTGATTTTTATGAAAGTACTTTGTCTATAGAGTTGCCACCTTGTCCAAATGTTGACCCCTTTAATTACGAAAGAATGAAAGCTAATCTGTTAGAAAAACTTGATTCATTTAATGGTGCTCCTTTTACTGTTCAGAGGATTTCTGAGCTTTTAACAAACCCATGGAAGGAATATAATAGGGCAGATAAGTTCATGAGAGCTATTGAAAAAAATATTTTGGTTGTCAGTACACGAGAACCCGGCAGATATGCTGACAATGAAGTGGATACACAACAAGACTCTTCTTTTAATGGAATTCCTGGACCAAATGATTCTGGAATTGAATCGTCATTCACATGCAATGATATTGCAGATCCTGATTCTTCCTCTCATAATTTTGATGCTAATCAAGAATCTCAAACAACTTTAGTGACAGGTGCCACCTCAAATAATATAACCTCCGTTTCTTTTAAGGAGAATGCTGGAGATATTGGAGATAGTGCTTGTTCTAATGAACTAGGTCTTATCAGAAATGATGAAGTGAGTCAAGAAATTATAATTGAAGAAAAAGACACTGAAACAGTTATTTGTTCGACTATTAATGAGCAGCAACCCGAGTCGGTAGAACCACAAAGTGAAAGTGCTGTACCAATAGGTGAAAACAAGGCTACTGATTTATCTATGGATACTGAATGTTCATTAGAGAGCTCAGGAGATTCAAATGTTTCCAGTAATGAAGTTAGTGATGAATCCAAAGAAGCCAGTGTCGAAGTTAGTAAGACAGAAGCTATTGATTGTTTGCAAGTGGATGAGAACAAATCATCAACTGTCACGGAGAGTAATGATTCTTCTGAGCATGTTGAAATTGTTAGTAATTCTCAAGATAACAGTACAGAAGGTTCTGAATCTAGTGCTTCAGGGGTGTTTGAAGAATCCCGTCCTACTGAATGTGATACTAGTAATTCTTTGGATTCCGAAACTAGCAATTCTTGTGATGCAGAATTGGAAGTTAAACAGCCAGTGGAACAACTTAGTTCTGACGTGGAATGTAAGGTGGATTCTTCAGAAGTTAATGAAGCTGCATCAACATCTAGTTATTCAGTTAGTGAAACAACTAAAACTGAAGAAAGTGCAGAAGCTTCTAATCCTTCAACCTCAACCTCTTGTGAACCATCTGAGATGGATGTGGGAGAGTGCCAAATATCCCATGTTGATCAGTCTCAAAGTTGAATAAATAATGTAACTAAATAGACTGTGCGCTTTAAATATTGTATTAATGTTTATTAAAATTTTTATTATTGACACTGTATAAAATTGTATGAAAGTATTCTCTTTTGAAAAAGCCGCTGTTACTTCGTTTTAATATTTACTTAATATGTTCCTCCGTCTTCTTTGCTTGCAAAAGGAGATAAATGTTTATAGATAATTAATGGTTGTGTCTTCTTTTGATAACTATTAGATATCAGTAGAAGGTATTAAAAGTTGTGCTTGAGTACAGTATGAATGTTTCTAGTAACACCATTATCTGAGAACCATTTGATTTTTTATCAAACGACATTTATTCATGTCCATTTATTTTGTGTGATGAGAACAGTGTTTTGTGAAAATGTATTCAGGGTTTTATTTATTGATAGTATTTAAGAAATCTTGTGATTTACTTCAAAAACATTGATATTTTTGTAAATATAAATTGAATAACTTCATTTATTGTGTAGACTTTCAAATAAAGTTTTGATTCTATTGTTCTTTTTATTATTTTAATTTTATTTACTCTTATATTATCCATTTACCTTCTTTATTGACATTATAGTTGTGTAATATAATCCAAATTAAGATGACTTTGCAGGCAGGGTTATTAGGAAACACCATACTTATGCAGCTGCTGATTTGTTTCTATTTTCTATTGCTTTTTTGATGCTGCATTGTGGAATATTTAAATTTTTTTGATTAAGTAACTATTACAGTTGTGGTAATACATATCATAAAATGTTGTTTACCAAATCATTGGTTAAAGAGGTGTACACAATGTTCAGGTAACCTGTCAGATAAATAATCAAAAGATTTATTAATTGCACTTCCATCCATCATCTAGACTAATCCCATGGTTTATGATTTCTAGATAATTATTATGCAGATGTGTGATATTTGATTCAATAGAGAAGAAAACCTTGTCCATATCAAAGTAATTAAAAAATTAAAACAGATCAACCTACAAAAACAAGTTTGTTTCTTGTGATGATAAGTGGTATTGCTTGCAATACAATTTCAGTTATTTAGATTGTACTGAATAAGAGATGGAATTGCTTTATTAATTTATAAAATTTGACTTCTTGAACAGTTTTGGTCAACAACGCCTAAATTTTACCAAGTGTGATTCTATTCCTATGAAGAAAATAACTATTTGCTTCTGTTTTTATATAGGATGTTGAATTTTTAACAGCACAATCTATTTCATCTGTTTTATCATCACAATCTGATACTCCATCACAAACCCACCAATCAGGAATACATTTACCATTTGTGCATTTGAACATAAAGTCTTTACATTTTTCCTGAAAGAATTTAAATATTAAATGACTTAAAGAGGCTACAATGTTGACAATATACCTTATGAAACTGAAAAGATAACTTGAATTTCAAAAAAAGATTTATCACAGTCATCAAAAAAGATATGATTGATTAAAAAAAAAAAAACTTATTTCAGAGGAATCATTAGATAAATAAGTTTGAAAAAATTTTCATGCTATTAGTTTCTAAATTTTAAAATATAAAATATTTTTTTTATTGATGAATGTTGAAATGCTTTATGAATGACACTTACAAAGTCTGGAGGAGGCTTGACTGTCGTTGGTATGGGTGTTGGAAGAGGACAATGCTCTTCATCACTTTTATCACCTGGTCCACAATCCGTTTCATTATCACAGACCCATGATTTATAGATACAGCGCTTGGTAATTGCACACTAAAAAAAATGAACAATCAGTTTCAGTAACAGCCAATCAAACCATTTCAGATGTATTCAGTAAAGCATTAAAAGACACAATGGTTACTAATAAACTGTTTCATGAGTACCATATGAAAGACATGTAACCTGCTAACAAAGTATATAATAAATTATATAATAAGTATATAATAATTATTAGCTTTTGTACATTATAATATAAATCCCCATGTTAGTCCCTTATTAATCTTAGATTTTCTCTCTTACAAACAGCTTATTACGAACTTCTTCCCTATAATTATTGTTTCAACAGGTGATTTTTAGCTTGATTGTTGAAACTTTATATTATAGATAATAGCAGAAAGTTTAATA
>NW_027112765.1:65813-74976 GCF_000696795.3 Halyomorpha halys
GTTTCATTATCACAGACCCATGATTTATAGATACAGCGCTTGGTAATTGCACACTAAAAAAAATGAACAATCAGTTTCAGTAACAGCCAATCAAACCATTTCAGATGTATTCAGTAAAGCATTAAAAGACACAATGGTTACTAATAAACTGTTTCATGAGTACCATATGAAAGACATGTAACCTGCTAACAAAGTATATAATAAATTATATAATAAGTATATAATAATTATTAGCTTTTGTACATTATAATATAAATCCCCATGTTAGTCCCTTATTAATCTTAGATTTTCTCTCTTACAAACAGCTTATTACGAACTTCTTCCCTATAATTATTGTTTCAACAGGTGATTTTTAGCTTGATTGTTGAAACTTTATATTATAGATAATAGCAGAAAGTTTAATATGATTAAGATTAAATTATATTATGATGAGGATTAAGTTTATCCGTAAGATGCTGAGAAAGAGTGTGATTGAAGCTAAAAGAGATTTCTCTGCATATCATCTCGCCAGGGATGAGGCATGACCTTAATAGATTAAAATATTAGATTATAATTTTCATAAATACTTTAACAGAATACACTTCAGAGAAGCAATAAAATTTTCTGACAAACATCTCTGGTGAATAGCCAGGTAGTATATAGTGATTGCCAAAATTAAATATGTTTGTTAGTAAGGGAATAAGAAGAAAGTATGACAGCAAGCCTGTAAAAATTATTGTTAAATCAAGAAACTAAAATAACAGGATTCAAGTTAAGTTCATTTTAGTTATGTTTAAGCACAATAATATCCTGATTAATAATTTCTTAGTATAATTCCATAATTCTACACCTTAGAAACCATTTCTTTGTAAATCTGTTACATTAAAACTAATGAAAAAATACAAACTAAATCTCTCCGCTTAATTTTAGAGCATTTTATAAGATATATCAATTAAAAAAACAACCTGAAACTGATTTTCATCATCACATTTTTTATTAGGGCAGTTCTCTTCATCTCTATTCAAAGGGCAATCAGGGTCCCCATCACAAACCCATGTTTTAGGAATACATGTTTGTGCTACATCTGGACATCGAAATTCTAAGTCTGAAAGAAAAAAATTCAATCTTTTGAAAAAAAAAAATGCTTTAACATAATCAATATAATATATAGGTGCTTCAAAAGGAAATTTCAGTGATTTCAGTGAGGCCTTCCTCAATTACCCATCCCTCGTGTAATAAAAAATGTTGTTCAGTCCCAACAATCTCACCTTCTTTTCTCAATTTGTTGTCAAGATAGAATTTTTTAAAACTGTTTTCCGAGAAAATCAATTTTTTCCTAGTAAAAATTCAAATTTCTTTACTTTAACAGAATTTCATCATATATTTATCAACCTTTATCACAATTTTAAGAATCTATAATGAAGAATACAACCTATTTGTAAGAAAATATAACTTTGTTAGGAGACAATAGGAGCCAAAGTAAAAATAAATAATTTTCATAAATACTTGGTCGAATCCAGAGCAATGAATTTTTGAGGTACGACCCTGGGTTGTACGTATAAATAACATCCACCCTATAGTTCTTAAAAAACCTGAGAGCTAAAGATATAAATGTTTTGGAGTTAAAACATGCTAAGGATAAAAATTTCTATTCTAAGGGTTGAAAAAAGCTTTTGACCTAAAGCATTCATTGCTATTGGAGTTTATCTGAATAGATTAGATTTCTTGGAAGCTACATTTTTTTAAAATTTAATAACATGAACCTGGAATTATTTTTTAAAAAATTCAATTAAACTAGCAATGTGATTCTAAAATTGGATAACAAATACAAACCTGTACAATTTCTGGTGGCTGGAGTCACAGGACAACCTTCTTCATCAGAATGGTCGTTACAATCATTTTCTCCATCACAATGCCATCTTTCACTAATACACTGGCCATTCTTACATTCGAACTGATCTTTAGTACAAGCTGTTTTAGCTAAAAATTATATACAATTTGAATTAACAATTAATGTATAAAGGTTGTGGCTTACAAGGAATTCCAATAATGAAAATTTATATATTATCATATTATTAGTAAAATAGATAAATTTAATAACTAAATCCTAATGATTTAAAAGTAGATAAGATTGGATTCTTCATCATAACAATTGTATTTCTTTAGTCAGGCAACTAAAAATATTTAATTTTTTTATTTTCCATTATGTAATTAGGGCTTGACTTTCATGTATCATAATGCATAGTCCATTTTCATAATTACAAACCTGATATATGTTGTCTAATGAACATTAGGTTTCAGTGAAAACCTTAAGATAGAAATATCCTTTTACTAGTTTAAGTATTTAAGTTTTTAAATAGTTTAAAATATACTATTGCCTTTGTAAAAAAAACTTTGTATAAAGCCATAAAAATAAAGACACTTTTTTCTTTAAAGTGATTGGTCCTTTTGTTTTCTCTCAAAAATGTCAAATATTAATCAGTTAATTAGATGCACACGACCACTGATAAGGATGTGTTTGCTGGTAGCTTTAAGAATTCAATATGCTTCTTCTTCTGTTGTGTCACTGTGTAGTTCTTTATTAGCACAGGGGAGCATCCAACCAGGACTACCCCTGTTCATGGTTTCTTGCCTTGTTTCTGACTTGGTAAAGATTTTTGTGTCTCTTCTTGCACAAACAGTTGAGATAATCCAGCTAAGACATCCTTGGTTTAAGGTCTTGTTTCATCAGGGACATAGTCCATAGTTTTTAGTGGATCACGATAATCCTTCATCTGGACAACATAGCCAAATCATTTCAGTTTGCAAGTATCAAAGATCTGTTTTTATTTATTTATTTAATACCAGATCAGCGTGGTGGGCCTTACATGGTTAATTTAAGAGGTACAAAGATCTTGTTCATCAAGAGAAGTTCTTCCCTGATTCTTTCATTACAGAAGGAATCCCTTATTGTTTTCTCTACTTCTGAGAAACCTCATTTCTGCAGCTGCTGCTCTACTTCCCTGTTTGATAATATCTAGCAATATCTGCAATAAAGGATACAGAAAAGTACACCAACTTAAAAATTTGGAGTTTCACGTTTCTGCCTAACTCTCTCCCCAGTATAGCAGATCTGATAGTAGACAGAGATCAGTATGATTGAATTTTTAATAACATAACATGCAATCTAGGAAAAATATTACACATCTACTATAAATTATTCTTTAGGACTATCTTAAACAAAAATAAAAATTTAACATAAAGAAAAGTAAACAATTATTACTGCAATTCCACTCATCATCACCATCAGGGCAATCCTTATCTTTATCGCATACCCAATAGAGAGGAATACATTGTCCACTTTTACACTGCATATGCTTCTTATCACAATTACCTTCACAATCAGCCTATACACAAAAAAAAAAAATAATAATTAAATAAAATAATAACAAGTTAATACCATAATATAATTACGTTGTAAATAGTATTTTTAGTATTTAGTTTTATACTTTTAGTTATATAGTTTTATTAGTATTTAATTTAGTTACATTTATTTTTATTTGTACTGTTTTATTTAGATTTAGTTATTTGAAAAGAAAAATGTGTAATTATATTTGTTTGTAATAATGAGTAATAGAGACAGTTGCTAGGGGTTCGAGATCATAGTTACTAAGAAGCGTCACCTAGCAACGGACCGACCATCTTAGTTTTTTGGGCAGTTCCGACTAATTAGTGGCCCTGATAGCGTCTAAGCACCCCTGTCTGCGTTTATAGTTTGGACATTTGTTGAGTGTTTTAGTCGTCACTACAGTTCGAAACCAGACCTTTTCTGTGTTTCCACTTTATTAATTGCAGTTCCGACTAATTATTGGCCCTGGTAGCGTCATTAGCAGCCCTGTCTGCATTCATTTTGTCGGCTCGCCTAATACAACACGACTGTTGGATATTCGGACCATCAATGAGCCACTACACCAACTCTGGACCATTGCAGAGATTTATTTAGCAACAAGAGCTACACATCTCGGCAGCACTCTTCTCCTGACCTATCAGAGTGGACCAACCTTTTAGTCTAGCAGTATTTATTTAACATATTTATATTGTTTGTAAATTTGTTTCTTTTGTTTTCTTAATTTATTTATCTAATTTTATTTTTATTTGAAAGGCCTTTTTATTTTTGTTTGTCTTGTATGTTTTATTTATGTTAGTTTTTAGTTTTGTTTTTTACCATGTTTAAATTGAACCAAATAAATGTTTAATCTGAGCCAGTTTGTTTTTTGTTAATTTTTAAAGCCTTCCAACAAAAGACATAGTCGATTTGAGGTGGCTTTAACATAACAAAAAACCCAATTAGAATATTATAACTTAAAATATATGTTATTTTTAAAAACACAAAATAATTCTCTAAATATAACTAGATTTTATCAAAAGATAAATCAAATAAAGGAAATAGGACTCATATTTAACCGAGTTGTTGAGTATAATTCAAAATCAGTGATATTGCTATGTAAAAATAGAAGATATAGCTAAGCAATTAGATGCTAAACAAGTGATTCCACAACAGGAGTGTGTGCTAGCATTCATCTACAACACACCATTCCTTCTTGCTTGGAATTCCTTTGGTGATTAAATATTTACTGTACACCATGCAGACAGTAATTCTTATTATTATAGTATCTTTAAAATATGGTAAAATTAATTTATTAAAAAATAATCATGTTAATAAAAAATCTAAAATAAAATTACCTCATCAGAATAGTCACCACATTCATTAATTCCATTACATTTCCATGACAGAGGAATACAGCTATAATTGTTTGCACAGGTGAACTGATCAGCTGAACAATTTTTGTCTAAAAATAAATAAATATACAGAAAATAAGAAATATTTGATAAATCATAATTATTAAAAAAAAACAAAGAAAGAAAATTGTTCACATTATGTTAGTCTATATTATTTCCAATTATACACAGACTTAGTTAAACAATATAATTCCTTGAATGATTAAATAAACAAAATATATTACATTGTTGGCTACTCCATCAAAAGAATTTTGTTTTAATACTGTGAATTGATAAAGAAAAATTGAATTTTGAATCCATATTGTGTTCTAGCATTTATTTTGCTCTTTGAAAAGAAAGTGAGGATGGTAAGAATTAGGACAAAAATATTTTTTGGCAGGTAATACCATGAATATTCAATCATTTAAGAGGCATGTGTAAGAAAAGAGATAAGGCGATAGTGCATGATTCTGAACACATATGAAGAAGATAGGATACAACCCATATCCAAGTTTAATATTACATTAACTAATTTCGATTTTTAATATATGAACTTAACTTTAATATGTGAACAGTTAAATTAATTTTTCTTATGCGATATTACAAGTGGAAAAATATTTTCCTAATAAGACAACGTCAGATCCAATATTTGTTAAAAGACAATAGTTGCTATCAAAATTATTGATTTTAAGAGAACTCTTATTTCAATTAAATAAAAACTCACTACTTTTAGGGCAGGTATAATTAGCAAAAGGCCTGGAACCATCAAGGCACATGCATTCTCCAGCAATAATAGTCATGTTGTCAGGACAAGTGCATACAGCAGGTTTATTATCAGGTTGTGCAAAACATAAATGAGAACAAACAGAAGAACTGTTTGTGCATACGTTGGTTCCTTCTTGGACACTGTGAGCATAAATCTGAAACATAATTGGTTTGATAATTAAAAACAAAATACAATATAATTAAACTTAGCAACAAAACATTGTCAAATTAAGGTAAAACTAGAACTTCAATTGAAAAAGTTTTAACGAATCACAATTAATGCAAAACAAATACTGTATTTAGTTAACTGTGTTACAAAACAAACTGTGTATTTACTAATACCAAGGCAATGCAAGATGTCTATGTCCACAGGCATGTCTTCAGTACAAAGTGGGTACTTTGGGATGGGTTAATTCCAATTCTGTGCAGATGGGCTTGAAGGTAATCATGTCACCTAAGTAGTCTAAAATTAGCAACAAAATCTTTTCTTATTGAATTCATTGGCAGTACTTTTTCCTTTCTATTTCTTTTCCTTCAGACTGGCTTTTTCTTAATGATTTTATACATTCCCAGATTTTTATTTCTAGATCAGCCTTTAATTGGGGAGGATGGTATGGACTCTGACTCAGAGGGAAGCATGCATGCTTCTTTTACAAGTCAATCAGATTCTTCATTCCCTGCAATTCTGCAATGGCTTAGTACCCACTGTAACTCAACCAAGTATCTCTTACGAATAAGGTTACTATTAGTGTTTTTGGAGCTTGCTATATTGTTGCAAGTTGCTGTTTCAGGGCTACAGATAACAGAGATCACAGCTTGCGAGTCAACAAAGAATATAACTTTTTGCATCAGATCATTTAGGGCTGAGACATGTCCCGCTGCCAGATCAATTGCTTTTATTTAAGCGTCAAAGTTAGTTTTCCCAGCTGATAGATCTGCTTTCCCTTCAAAACACTCTGAATACCGAGAGCCAGTCACTCCTAGGACTCTGTCCACAGACTCATCGGTGTAGACATGTACCTAATGGGACCTTGGATACTTATATTCTATCATTACCATCTCTCAATACTGGAATTCCATGTCACTCTTTTTACATGAAAAATAGTCATCTCCTGTAAGATGACTGCAGTTTTCAAAAACAGATCTTGAAGAGAATAGGGTCAAATGGCTCCTTAGCTAGTCAGTCGTTAGTATAGTTATACTTCCATATTAATTCATCTGTGGATGCTAGTAATGATTTTTGTGTAGTTAATCTGGTGGTCACCAGAGTATACTATTGCCAATGTTTAATAGGAGACCTGTTTTTTTCCAGTCTTCTGTTAGAGCTCGAGAAGACCTGTGGAGAAAACTAAAAGAAGAATGGGAAAAAAACTTTCCAAATAACATAGTCTCTTTAATTTTCAATATTAAAGGTAGATTACTGAGTGCCAATATATGATTTTAATTATCAGGAATAAAAATATCTAGATATTAATTTTTGGGACATTAGTTTTATAATAATCTTGATTTTTTTTTCTTCTGCTTATTTAAATTTTTTTAAAACCAACTTTTCTCAAAGACTTTCATAGGACTATATATATTAACATGCACACAGCCTAAACAAAGGATTCTTAATAGATAGTTACAATTAAAGTAAAATAAGTATAAAATTATTAAAACAATCTCAAATTTACTAACTTTAAGATCCATTAGACCATCAAGTTCATCTGAAACAATTTGAATTCCTTCACCATGATCTTTATCTGCGACAAATATTCTTTTCTGTTCCCAATCATTCCAGTACATCAGGTCCTTGAAAACTGCCACAGAGAATGGATGAGACAATTGCTTCTGTAAAAAACAAAAAAAAATAATTCAAGTGAAACAATTGAAAATAAAAAATAGCTAATATTAATAGTTTTGCTAAGCCATTTTAAAATTTGTTATGGTTTAAATTTTTTTAAAAATATTTGTGATTGTTAATGATTTAACTTTTTTTATTTGTAACTTTGTACAAATATACAATATTTTTTCTGCTGCTCATTTTTTGATAGATAGTAATCACTATTCCTTCCTCACATTTAAAAGGTACAAATTGACCCTATTGAAACATGAATTTTCTGCTGGCCAATGATATTTCAAAAGTGGTCTTTAATATCAGCTAGATCTTATCCTCTTTGAAATAGTCCAACTGGACTTAAATGAGGATTTTCCAATAAAGCTTCCTCTTAAGTATTTCTAATTTTGTCTATATTAAATAATTTACCATGTTTTATTTTCTGCAATAATAAACAATGAATAAATATAAAATAATTTTATATGCAATAAAGGAGAAAATAAAAATTTTCATGTTTCCATGATTGCTATGACAATGGTCATAACTTTTTGATCATTATTATAAAAACCGTTAAAACACAGAAATATAGTAATAATAGTTTCTTAACCTAACCAAAAAGAAAACCTCAGATTTGTATTCAGTGACCCAAAAAATGTTTATACCAAACTTGAAAAAAATAAAACTTTCATCTATTTGTCCTTTTCTGGTTTAGTTTGACAGGATGAGAATTGTTATAACTGGACTTTTACTGAAGAGGATGTCAGGAAATGTCTCATGTAGTAATTGCATTGTTTCATGGGGTGTATGACATGTGGCACCATCTTGTTGAAACCACATGTCATCCACGTCAATATCATCCAATTTAGGTAGAAAGAACTGAGTTATCAACGAACTCTTTTCACTGTGCATGGTCACTAGGCTTCAGTTCTTGCGTTAATTGAACTTTGTAAACAAGGAGACACATGTCTACAGGGAGTATGTGCTGTAGAGAGATTTTTAAATTTGCAATTTAAAAATATTTTTCTCCTGTTAGAATGAGGATTATTTTTTGAACATTAAATGACTATACTAAGTGATTTATCTTTATGAACTTTAAGCACAAAAAGGAAAATTGATTAACATATTAATTACCACTTTCTCAACTATTTTTCTAAAATTACGGCCATGTAGATCAGCAGCAGCAATGTAATCCAGCTTGGCATCCACCCAATAGATTTGTTCTGCAATGTGGTCAACTGCAATACCATTTGGCCAAAAGACCTGAGGTGCAGTAAAAAGTTGTTTCACATGAGAGCCATCGAGGTTGGCCCTCCCGACTAATGGTTTTTCAGGTGACCAATCAGTCCAGAACAAGTACCTACAAATAGCAGTTATATCAATTAAATATGACAACTAAAAAAAAAAATATATATAAAAGTTAATTTAAAATTAAAATCTCTTAACACACACAAAAAAAAGTTTTAAATGTAAGAGAAGATACTCAATTCATAATTTATTCACAGTAGAAAACACTTAAAAGACTAGAAAAAGACTCGAACAAAGTTAAAAGATTAGTAAAAATTTACATAACATGAGTAAACATTCTATAAAAACTTAATACATCAAGACCTAAAATGTTGGTCAAAATGTAAGGTTTTAATAAATAGTTAACACTGTTTTTTAAAGTTTAGAAAAACCAAGCAGACAGCAACCTGTACCTTCACCTCCTTGGTTTAACAAACATTAAACCATCTATTGGCTATGTAAATAGGAAATCAGAATTTTTGAATAGATAACACTTTTATTGTATAAATCTGAATAACAATACTCTATCGAAAGTATTGCCTTTCTCTAGCTATACATTTT
>NW_027112766.1:0-954 GCF_000696795.3 Halyomorpha halys
AATAAGGAATGTAATTATTATAGAAAAATAAAAATGGTTTTGTTTATAATTCTCGCCTTCTCTGACATTTTTTCTAAATCTCAGTAATAGCGATTAAGAACCTACAAATCTATTATTATTATTTATTTATTTATCACCTTACCCTGCCTATCAGACAATACGGGTGTTCACAGTGGGCACAACCCACAATGACATAGCTGTGACAAACATTACATAGCTGTGCACACAGCTTGCTCTCGCTACAAAATAAATCTTGCTCTTTTACTGAGGCCTTGCTGGTGTAGCTTATTCTCTCCTAACCAGGGAGAAATGAGTAGTGCTTACAGTTTCCTTCCACCCATACACGAAGGTCTTGTAGTGCGGGTAGTTTTCTTTCTTCATCAGCTCAGGAAGATCGCTCTCAGTCAGAACATAGAGTCCTGTTTCCCCCATCATCTTGGCTCTTAGTGCTTCATAGGCGGTACAGGCAAGTAAGAAGTGCCCGACGGTCTCAGGAACCTGACAAGTTGGGCATAGATGATTGATGTTTATGCCATGAGTGGCGAGCTTAGATCGGAAACCCCCATGGCCCGTGAGGAACTGTGAGATGAGTTGTCGGGGAGGACCCACGTTGATTATAGGCGTGAACCAACGGTAGGAAAGTACTTCCTTAGGGTGGCCCCTTTTAAGCAATCCACCCACCGTCGATTCCATTCTTGCAAGGTTTCCTACAGATCTATAAAAAATTTGAGAGAGTATTTAGAGAGTGCCTTGATGCGGGCACACTCCGAGGCGTGAGGGTCCTCCCACGGCATACTCTGTTTATTATTTTATTTTCCCTTTCTGTAAAACAGATCAAGAAATATTCTAATTCTATTAATTATATTCAGTATATATATTCCTTATTCAGTATCTAAAAGACAAACATTTATTAAGCCAGCGTGGAAGGAATTGCCAATACATTTCTGAACGTTT
>NW_027112766.1:2741-3047 GCF_000696795.3 Halyomorpha halys
AAAGGACAATATTCTTCCTAGATAATATAAAGGACAATATTCTTGATAGATAATGTAAAGGACAATATTCTTGATAGATAATATAAAGGACAATATTCTTGATAGATAAAATAAAGGACAATATTCTTGGTAGATAATATAAAGCACAATATTCTTGGTAGATAATATAAAGCACAATATTCTTGGTAGATAATATAAAGCACAATATTCTTGATAGATAATATAAAGGACTATATTCTTGATAGATAATATAAAGGACAATATTCTTGATAGATAATATAAAGGACAATATTCTTGATAGATAAT
>NW_027112767.1:0-5313 GCF_000696795.3 Halyomorpha halys
AAATTTACTTGTTGTATTTTTTATACAGTTGTAAATATCAATAAATAAAATTTATATGATCTGTTTAACATGCCTTATGAGGAATATTGAAAGTTTTATTATAGTTGCAATATAATTATATAATAATGCCATTAGTTATTTTTTCAGACTTCTAATTTAAGAATATTGTTGACAGCCTGAAGAAGAGGAGAGAACATTACTTCAATTCCATTATACAGAGTGGCCATGTCATACCTGTCCGTTTTCGAATGCCATTTTGGAATTCAGGAGAAGAATGCGAGCAGTTGGGACCAAGACAAAGGACGGAGGGCCAATCGTCGTCCACTGCAAGTAAGCGCAATCGATTATTTACAACAGTTAGCCAAATAGAAAATTTCCAGTTTGAAACTTTTTTTTTTGTTCATTTTCCCAGCGATGGCGGTGGACGATCAGGAGTTTATTTAGCTATAGATGCAAATCTGGAACTGTCTGAAGAAGAAGATTGTTTTGACGTTTTCAGATATTTAAAAATATTAAGGCAGTCTCGTAAAGGCATGATTGAAACTTTGGTAAGTCAGTACCCTCAGGTAAAAACATTTTGAAATACAAAGCTTGACTATACCTAAAAATATTACACCGAATTAGACAAGAGGTAGAGGAGGTAGTAGACAAAATTAATTGAAAAATTAAAAAACAAGATGAGACATAGAAAAGAATCGTTTAAACATACAGAACGAAAGTATATAAAAGTATTAGTAGTATTAAAAACATATAAAGTATTAGTAATACAAAATGAAGAGGCCGTGATGGCCGAGTAAATAATAGTGAACAGGCTCCCTGGTTCGGAACGGTGTGGGTTTGATTTCCACCTGGGGCAGTAAACAGTGATTCCAAATTAATATTAACACGTATGAATTGACACTACAACTTCGGTTAATAAAATTGCAATCTGTAGGTAGCCACCAGAGGCTAGCAGAAAGAACTAGTAGACCTAATCTTTCCACTGAGGCATTATCCTTCTACTTCTTCTTCTTCTGCGTTCTTCCTTAAGAAGGCCATGTAAGGGGCTAAAATAAGGAATTTAGTGGTCCTCCTTAAGTCATCCTAGCTTTTTCCTGGATTGACCTTGTTTACGCACCTTAGTTGGAGAGGGCCAGACCAGCTTCATTTGCTCAGAAAATAGCCTGCACGTTTGTAGTAAGTATTGAACTCTGTATTCTTTCACCTCTGAGTGGAATGGGGATAATATGTAACGTTTTGAACAGGTGAGCTCTAAGCATGTTGTGTCCCGTCCGTATGCAATAGATCAGGAATAATGACTTGCTATCGTCGAGTGAATTCGGGGATGGCGTCCCTGGGTCTTGGATTATCGATGACTTAATTAAGCGTTTTTACTTCTTTGAGGCTCCCTGCTTGGCCTGCTGGCCCTTGCTAGCAATGCCGCAATGCAGGATAATGTTTTGTGCAAGACTATCAGACTTTCAAGTTCCTTGCCAAGATTTCTCAGGTCATTGCCCCATTTCAACCTGACAAATTGTAACACTGCTTAATGGATAACTGATACTGCATCAGTAAGGAACACAATTTTTGAATGTCGTCAATAATCTCGACTCTTCGCAGATAACTCTTGTTCAGTCCGCTAATCAGAAGAAGCAAACCCTGGAGCAGCCTTCTCAATAATGTTCCCTGCAGGAAATTGCAAATGGATACCGGTTTCACCATTTGTTAATGCATATGTGACTGAACAATCACTACATGCATCCCAGTCCACTGATATTTTAGGTTATGTTCCTCAGGTGCGATCTCTTTGCTTTTGATACTAGGTATGATAAGATTGTAATTTGGAGGAGGTATAGTAAACAGAGAATTGAGATGGTTCAGGAGCACAACCCTCCCATATATACCCGCAAAATGGATTAACCAAACGGCACTTTTTTTTTTTTTTATCAGAACCTTTTAATGAAAATGAGTGCAAACGCGACCAAAAAATATTAATATGTTGTAGAATTCAAAAACAAAAATTTTAATATTAACGTTAATTATTTATGTATATTGAAGCATTTTAGTGATGTTTGGACGTATTTTCGCAGGAATTTTAGAATAGAATTATAAAAAACATTAAAATTCTAAATTAAAATGAAATTAAAAAAGTTGTAGAACTCTAAGAGAGTACCTGTAGGCGAGTACTTTCTGTCAGACTTCAAAGAGTGGGTTGGGTCCCCCGAACGACCTTAATCTTCTGCGTACCATACCTCAGCGGAAAGATTACCCCAAATCATTTGGTTCTAGTAATTTAAAAGATAACAAGGGCTCACATCAGACTCATTAGAACTGAATGTTGGAAATAAAATCACACTGATAAAGAAATATAGCTTTAAAAAAAAGAAGAATAAGTAAAGTAAAAATGAAAAGATAAGAAATAGAAATGAATAAGAGTAAGATGTGAGAACAAAAGCGTTTAAAAATGAAAATGTGAAAAGGGATGGAACTACCATCTAAAATGAATTACATACCATTAAATATGTGATAATAAAAAAAAAATCATATCTACTAATTAAGAAATAAGAAAAATAAAAATAATAAACCGGTTAAGCTTGTTAAATGGGAGCAGGCATAAATCGATTTGTTTAAGTATTGAATTTCAGGAAGATTAATTAAAACTCTTCAAACTTCTATTGTTTTTTTAGACAAAAGGACTGAGTTATGAAAAAGTGGTCGGTTTTATTTTTTATTTTATTTTTTATCAATTTTAAAATGATATTCTTAAAGTTTTCATCCTTATAATAATTGTTAAAAATGTTTCAACTATTCTTTTTATATATATATGATTATATGAGCACCTTCCTTGACCATTATAATAATTTTTTCTAATTACAATATTGCAGAAAGACACAATCGACCTCTAAAATGATTAAATAAAGCGAATTCTATATTAATAAAAATTAGAAATCCTTGCTTTTGGAATAATCCATGTATAATTTTTGACAATTTTTCACTATGATCTAGTTATGTGTTTATGAAAATTAACAAATTCGTAAGGCCACCCTCCTTGACCATAATAATACATTATTCTTCATAAACAATTTTATCGTCTTTAAATTCAATACTTTACTAATTCAAACAACTTTAGGAAAATATAAAACATTTAATTATAGATATGGTATCCCATTGACAACTTTGGAGTTCTGTGAGACAAAACTACATCAGTGGGTCATCGTATATTAAAGATATTGTCATCAATAATATATAAGGTGCGAGCATTCAAGGAACAAGAGGAATATATATCGTAGTCATTAGAAAAGAATAGTTCAAGACTTAAGAACTTGAAAACAGACAAATTATTTATAACGCAATTTTTTTTAATCAAACAAAAAAAGGCAGTTGTATGTTAATTAATTTCAATATTTTAAGTATCCTTCGGATAATATTTATAAAGCATAAATTGAATTCTTTTACTCCCTTTTTTATTTACTTTTGACGTTTAGGATTATCTCCTAAAAATAATTATTTATAACTTAACGATAGAAGCTGTTTGAGTTGTGATTAAGTATTTTATTTGTGAAATGACAAAACAAATTTAAATGTTATTTAAGATTAAAGAAATGTCACATACAAAATCTTACGATACAGCCAGAAAGGACTTATACAATTTTTTTTGTTTAAAAAAGATATAAACTTTATTGTATGCGTATAACTTAATATGCTTGATTCTTTACTTTACATTTTGTGCTTAATCGTCCCTCTTTCCTCAGTCTGCTCGTGTACCTCAGGGTAGTATCCTTGATCCTATTCATTATACAATTTTTACAGCTGATATCCTGACCCATTCTAACACTATCCTCATCACGTATGTCGATGTCTATTGACGGTGAGTAATGAAAGTGAGTGGGTATCCCAAACCCTCTAATCCCACATTACTACCCTTGAAGAGTGGTGCCAAAACTGGAAGATTAATGTTAATTATAATAAATCCCACCAAATCACATTTACCCTTCGTCGTAAGCCCATGACTTCCTGCCCCACAGTATCCTTTAATTAATACACCACTTATTCCTGTCGAACAGATCAGTAACTTAGGACTACATCTGGACAAATGACTGACATGGAATCCTCATACAAGACAGGAAAATGTTCGTCGATTCCAACTACTACAGTATTTACTAGACAAACGGTCTAAAATTTCAATCCATTACATTGAGTATAAGGCCTATCTAGACATACGGAGTTGAGGTTTGGGGCTCCACTAAACCATCGAATTCCTCTCGTATCCGATCCTTACAGTCCAAAATCCTATGTAAAATCTTTAATGCTCCTTACTTTGTCACAAATCAAGTCATCCATCAGGACCTCAATATTCCATATGCTACCGTTTTGGCCAGAATCAGATACCAATTCTTCCATAATGAACTTCCCAACAACCCAAACTCACTTGTTTCTAACCTGGCTTCTCCTTCATTACCTGATAATCCTCCTAGGCATCTGAATAGATGATGGCCACGAGATCTTCTCTAGAAATGTTATTGGAGTTCTATCAATAGAAAGATTCTCGAAATGTTTGCACCATTTCATTTTATAACTTATAGCAAATTTACTAGTAGTATATATTTGTATACAGTTGTAAATAGCAATAAATAAATTATTAAAAAAACATTTTTGGTATTTGGTATCTTAATTAAACCTGAACCAGAAAAAGAATAATTCTCTTTAACCATTTTCAAGGAAATTGTCTTTTTTCATTATTGCCCAATGAATGTGTCGTATACATTAAAGTATACGTTGAAATAATTCACATACTTCTCAAAAACCAGGGCCGATTCCAGAGAAGGGCAAGGAGGCCGCCTGAGATATATTAAATACATTTTTTATGTATTAGGGACAAAGATATAGTTTATGAGGACAACCATACTCCCGCTTCCTCTTTGGGATATCTTCCTAACTCTCCGGTAATACCCCTCCCCCGCCCTAACCAAAAGTATCCCCGCAAGATTTAGATCCACTACTGTCAATAGCAATTAAGAATTTTATTTCATTACTTTATTAAAAATTGAAAAATAATATAGTTTATTTATAAATTTATTATCTTCCAGGATCAGTATAAATTTGTATATGACACTTTAGAAGAGTACGTTGTTTGTGGTGTTTCTTGGTTTCCAGTCAAAGAACTATCTCAGAGGCTTAAGCAGAAATCTATTAAAAATCCTATTACAAAAATGAACGAATATCAGAGAGAATACCAGGTGAGTATTTTTTCAAAACAGACTGTACTTTGTTGTATGGACTAATTATTTGTAGATGCTTCTTCATTACTGAACGAATCTGTGTGTGTGTGTATAT
>NW_027112768.1:0-2450 GCF_000696795.3 Halyomorpha halys
TGTTACTTCGATGTCAGCTGACTGAGGAGATCAGCTGATCGCATGTATATAAAGAGATGTACTGAACCCAATAAAGATAGTGTTTTACAGCAGTTCAAGCGAGTTAGATCTTATTCCTTCTTCTCTTTTTTGACATTTTGCTTTTGCCAATACTTAACTTATATATATATATAATAAATTCTCCTACATTGTTGATACCTTGCATCCACCTAGAGCTATTCTTTTACTTCCCTTCATTCTGAACAGTGGGTATTCTATTTTGTTCACTAGTTGCCTTTTTTCTTGACCTTCATTTTATTCTTATTTTTCATCTTTTAGTCTGTACTGTGTTTTTATATCTAATATCTTTTTGTATTTCTTGTTTATTTATACTTTTCACCGTATATCTTATTTTCTTTGTTTATTTTTATATAAATTTTAACATCATTTTTAGCCACACTTTTGTTTACTTTTATTTTATGATACTTTATTCTTGAACTTGGTTATATATTTTAGTTTTTTGTATCTTTTATTAGTTCTGATGAAGTCCAGTAAAGTGGGGCGAAATGTTGGTTCATAACAAGTAGTTTATTTATAATTTAAGTTACTTTAACCACACCCAGATCATCTTCCTTTTATTAATGACACACAGTCAATCAATGATCTTCCAATAAATATATTAAATTTAAATACTCTTTAAAACTATATTTTACTTAATAGTGATTGTATAGCATTTATTTTTCCAATTAAAAATTGGAAGTAATACTGGCATTAAAGTTAAATCAATTTTATCATATAATTGACAACTATAATAGACAATAAGAATTTGTCACCAATACAATAAGCAATAAATCTTTGTACCAAACTAACAAACTAACTAAATTGCAATAAGACAAGTTATTTTCTGTTTCTTAAGCAACTACATCACTAATAAAAAGAAATTGGTTCATTAATACTACCTGAAGTATCAAATTTTATCTATATTTGTGAAACATTTATCTTACTTCTGGAGTATATACATAAGCAGCTTGAAAAACTCCAGCAATGATCCCTCTTGCAAAAAATAAGGTAGTAGTGAGATAGATACGACTAAAAAAAAAATAAAATAAAACATATTTAGAAGTTATAATATTTTTAAAAAAAGTTTTGAAATTATAAATACAATTTATTTTTTAAATGCGATCTATCCTAATACAATAATATAACCTGATTAGCAGTAACATCTGAAATTTTAAAAATTGTGTTGAAAGATCTTTTGAAAGAGACAAGAATCCAATTGCTAACCAATCCGTTCCTACCAACCTGATAGTTCATAACAAATTGGTGTATAACTGGTAAATTACCCTCCATCCATCCAAGATTGAAGGCTAAGTGGGGCTTTCGAGACTACTTGGTCTCACAGATCCCAACAGGACATAGAGAGGTCCAGCAAAAGCTGCAGAACTTCAGAAAGAACATCAATCCCTTCCCCCCACCCTTGTGCCCCAGCTTCAAAGTCCATGGAACAAAAGAACATGTGGTATATAGCACAGCCATGGAAGGACACCAAGCCAGGTTATAGAGAAAAACTAGGATCTTTGTGCTTGCCAAGTTGGACTTTTCCCCATCAAATGGCAAAAGAGAAATATGCCTTCTTCTATGGGTGAAAGAAGGTGGTGGGCCTGATGCACTTTATGTTGGAAAGGACTTAACCCACTGGCATCAGCAAACCACTGGGAGAAGATGAAGCATAAGCCGGCACAGACGGAGACGAGACTGGTGTACTGGAGGAAGCACCATAAGAGATGCAGACCAGGAGGTCTGTAGCTACCAGAGGGATATGGATGGATAAAGAGCAGCTCTATCAGTAAAGCATTCAACCGAGCACTGGGCTGCACAACAATCTACATGTAAAAAAAATTATGTCCCCATGAATTGAAGGAATCCCCTCCCCCCAGTTAAATTTTATAATAACAAAATAAATTGTAATGATGAGATAGTTGACCGTGGATAAATTATATGAGAAGATGGTTGGGGGATGCGCTCAAAATATAATAAAAATAAGTTGAAATAACTTATTCAATAGTGCTAAAGTTTTGGCTAGAATTTCCAGCCTTCATCAGGGCTAAGAACAAAGATCAAGATAAAAGCCAATGAATACAAAAAAATAAAATATAAACAGAATGTCATAAAGTAAATAATTGTACAGAAAATAAATTAATAAAATTAAATTGATGAAAGAAGTGGAAAATAAAATGGATATATAGGTCATTGAATAAGTAATTAAGAGAGGGTGAGGCCGAGTGAGGAGGTGACATATCTTGGGGTGAGGATAAGAAGAAGATTCGATGCCACTTCTCACCTGATATATCTAAAGGACAGGGTGACCCTGTCACTTAATGGATTAAGTAGGATAGGGGGTGCATTTTGGGGCCTCAGATACCCTGCAACGATGACCATATATAAAGGTCTGATCTTAGGAATTCTGAGGT
>NW_027112768.1:3190-9355 GCF_000696795.3 Halyomorpha halys
AAAAAAAAAAAAAAGTAATTAAAAATAACATAATTAAGGAAATAAAATAAAAATTTGAAGTTATATAATGAAAATGAATATGAATATTTGTTTACTAATAATTTAAAAATTAAAATTATATACAAATACAGTGTTGTCTGGGTTTCATATGACGAGGAGGTCAAGGAAAGGGAAGGGAGTTATTATTTTCAATTTCTACAGTAAAATATTTGTTGTTTTTGTGTAGAAATTGAAAATAATAACTCCCTTCCTTTCCTTGACCTCCTCATCATAAGAAACCTAGACAACACTGTATCCACTGACTGGTACACCAAACCAACCTATTCAAGCAGACTTCTAAATTAACACTCCCAGCATCCTTACCATCACAAAATTAACTTAGCCAAAAACCTTATTCACCGTTTTTTTTTTTTGCCTACTTTGTAATTTATTGTTTCACTTGTTAAACTATTTCTAAAACATTTGTCGTCACCCTCTTATAGGTTTCCTTTTTAACAGTTTTTAAATATCCAAATACTTAAAACACATTGTCATCTTCCAGCAACTTCGTCATCCTTATAACGTATTTTTTAACATTTTCTAAAACCATTTGTCATCACCCTCTTACACACTTTCCTCTTTTAAATATTTTCTACTTTTTATTTTTTAACCACTTGTAACGTTTCCTCCAAAATACCTCATCTTTGTAACGTATTTTTCAATTCTGAGTCTGGGCCGTTCGTGGCACTTGACTGTCAAATTTGCTTCAAACAGGTGCGTTTTATGTTTTATTCTCTTTTTTTATTTTTATAATTTATAATAATTTATCCACGGTCAACTATCTCATCATTACAATTTATTTTCATATTATAAAATTTAACTGGGGGAGGGGATTCCTTCAATTCATGGGGAGATAATTTTTTTCACATTTACATTGTTGTGGAGCCCAGTGCTAGGTTTAATGCTTTACTGATAAAGCTGTGCTTCCTATGCTAGAAATGGCTAGGCAGGTAGTAAAAAAAAAAAAAAGATGATAAAAAGTAATTCTTTATAATCTTAATTTTTTGACCTATTTATTAGGTGTAATATAAAATAAAACATTGAAATACAAGCTGAGATGTATATCAGGATGTTGAGCTAACTCTGAGAAAAACTAATACAAAAAGTAATAGTGCAAGCCTATCGATTTATGTTATAACAAACAAAAAAAAAAAACCATCCACAAATCTTTTGTTTGGAGTATGCAACTATCCTATTACCTAATAGACTTACAAAAGAAAAAATAAAGTTATAAACATGCTACAGGTTCTGCGTTTAGAAACAATGAGATATATCATAATACAATCAATCACAAAAGTACTAACAAAAGATGGTAAAGAATGTTGATAATTTCATAGGTGAATCATTGGAAGTGAACCCTAAATTTTTTAAAGATAAATAAGTGAAAATTCAAATGATTAAAATAAGTAAGAAAAAACTATTAATACTAATGTTACTTCATGAATACTTACTTTTCAGAACTAAAATAAAGGATCGCAAGGCAAATGGAGAACATTGTAAACTGGACAGCCATTGTTATCTTACGACCAAACCGTTCAATGATAAAAATTGTAACAAATATCCCTGTAAGATTTCAATAAAATATATAACATATATATTAAAATAAAATATAAGTTATTAAATAAATCAAAAATTAGTATCCTATTCTGTCTCAACACTATTTTTTGTTGAGACAGAATTGGATATTAATTTTTGATTTATTTAATAAATAATTACCTTGTCTCAAAAAAATTTGAAATAATATAATTAAAATAAAATATAAGAAGAAATAAATGTAATACTACATAATTTATGACTATGTTAATAATTACTCTTACAAAGCGTTCACAACCTAAAGATTAAAAAATATCATTTCTTTAGATAAACAATTCTTTATGAAAAAACAACACACCATTCCATTGCAGAAAGATAAACTTGATATAAACATACAAATGTTAGTATATACTACAAGAAATCACTTTTCTACCAACATATTGAAAAAGAGAGATTCTTTATAGCACATGCCATTTTTGTCCTGATAGGTATTGTTTCGGGTAACTTAAGGTTAGGCAAAAGTCTGCAATAGATTGGGGGGTTGTTTCCATTAGAAAGACACTATCAGCGCCCAAGTGGCCAACAGCAAAAGCTTACCTCCTCCAGCACTCTCAGTGGGAAGAGAAGCAACCTGGAATCTGAGAGCCATCTTTTTTTTTTGTCACAAGCAGTTCTCCTTTATTTTTCTTCACTATCATCTTTAGTGCAAAATGAGTGAGTAGAGACACTGAAGTGCCTCCCCCCCCCCCCCTCCCAGAGCAGATGAGAGAGAGAGATCAAGAAATGAAGGCATTATAGAGAAATCCAAAAATGAGGAGGAAGTAACATGGAGAAGTCCACCTAATTCAGCATAATTAACATACATCATCATCAAATCTACAGTTTTCCATAGCCCAGTTATTCCAAATTCATTAACACGTCTAACAACAAATGTTTTATTTCAGTCACCCCCCACTACTTCTAACTTAGACAATAGATTTTCCTTTTCAGTTAACCATGTTTATTTTTATTATATACAGTCCACTATATCCCACCAGCTTATCAAAAGTGAATGTGCGCTTGGCCTTCAGTGGAAGGCGTACTTCATACATAATGGTCCTGTAATGAGCCAGATTAATAAAATTATAATTCAAGTTCAGTTTCAAAATTAGTGTTCGCGCATAAGGTCCATGCCAGACCTAATAATCCAAAATTGTAACTCATTTTTCAACAAATTTCAAATCACAGCTTAGTGAAATAGTATTCTGGAAACCTAATTTATTGTTCTTACGAGGGAAAAGGCCAATTCAGCAATGGTGATGACGTTCGATTGCTCAGTGCATGTGTAATTACAATATAATGTCAACAAGTAGGAAGGAAATTTCATGCTATAACATAGCGCAGAATTATGTATTCATACCGTGTTATTTTTTCTGAGTTAAATTAAGATTTGTCGGGGTTGTCTGGTCTTAGGCGATTTCTCCAGCCTGATATTTCTTTACAGAAGGCCCACGACAAGACGTATTCATTAATAGGTTAGAAAGGAAGGCCGTGCCAGGGGATGAGCCCTGGACACTGACTAGGTAGAGGAGGTCTAGGCTAGAGAGTCTGAGGCAGAGTAACAGTTCTAGTTGCCGAGATGAAGCGGACGGACTAGAATTGTCATGATAGGAGCCAGCTTACTAGTTGCCGAAATGAGGCGGATGGACCAGTAAGCTGATAAGGCTAGGTGCAGCTCTAGTTGCCGAGATGAAGCGGACGCACTAGAGCCGGGGAGAGACGGGAAATTACACTAGTTGCCGAGATGAAGCGGACGGACCAGTGTAACCGTTAGGAATTAGGTTACAATCTTAGTTGCCGAGATGAAGCGGACGGACTAAGATTGCTGGAGAAAGGGAAAGGAGATAGGCCATAGTCTAAGGTGAGCATAACAAAAACCAACTCTTACGAGAATAGATTAGCAATAAACTTCTCTATCTCAAGTAGAGTGTAAGCCACCAGTGCTATGACTAGACCCGGAGAAGGCTTGATCTGGTGGATCAATCCCGGTGACAATTGAAGGCCTCATGTGATCGGTTATCACTGAGAATTCACTCTTTTAACTCTACTTGAGATAGTTCCGTAGAATCGTTTTGCTCAATCTCTTTTTATTTTATAATTAACATTCTTACATATTACATATTAACATATATACATTTATACAAAAGATCGTATTTTTATAATGATAAACTTATATACAATTATACAGCTTCTTAGACGCTTGTAGTGCTGGCCCCTGGCGGGTTATAGCGGCACTACGTGCTCGCTGACTGTTACAGATTCATTAAACCTTCATGTCTTTATTGCCATGTTGTTAACAATTCATAACCTTTAATGAATCTTAAATTCCATAATTTAGTGGGAAAAAATTCTTAACTGTATTTCCTATATGTTCTATTTCTATTTCATTTATGTAAGTTTTCAAGTGTAACACGCTTTATGCACAGAGATAGCTAACAAACCTTAATGAATTCATTAAACCTTTCAAATCTATTGCCAATTATCAATTTATAAATAAATTATAGTTTAATTAATTAGTAACAGGTGAATTAATTCAATCGCAAATGAATTCAAATTAATTTTGCTGACTTAAAATTCAACATAGCCTAACCTAACAGTGATAAACGCTAACCTTAATAAAACACTTACTTTTATTTCTCACAATTTTATTCACTATTTCCACAGTATTCATTTAAAAGTTATTAACAAACTGTTAACAAAAGTAAAGTCTTTAAGTTATATAAGTTACAAACAACTGTTTACCTATTACCTTAAATTCACTTTAACCATACGTGTTTTGTTGTTTTATCTCTTAGTTACAGCACATAGAGCAATATACACATTTCACTATATTCTTTCTGAAGTTGTCCGTTTGGGAGAATATTCATTCATAAAAGGTTTTTTATTATATTGTGAGATAACTGGTCAGACTTCCATTCCATTGTATCATAATTGGTAGGGTCTCAGCGCACTAGGCCATTCTAAAGAGGTAGAACCGTCTTGGTTTTCTAGATGTGATAAGTTGAACAACACCTTCTTCGCTCGATGACATCACTCAACCTGTTTCCTCATACTCACATTTCATCAATATTTCGGTTCAGTTATTTCCCTATTCGGTTCTACCCTATGTTATATAATGTGTGTAATTGTTCTTCTCCAGGTTAGTTAGCTATCAACGTTCTTTCAATTTACTCCTTCACTTTCGACATTTTTCGTTTCTTAATTCATTCTTTCCTCTCTCTCACCTCCTGTTCGGAGGTGTTTACGAAAGCCCCGTAAAACATATTCAAGGTCAGCTCAAAATGCTGCCATCTTATGGGAGAAAAAAGTAGTAGCTAAGTACCCACAGCCAGTGAGGACAAGTACCCCTTGAGGCAGTGAAGAGGTAACACAGACAAGTGAACACAGGGTACCTAGGGCAACTACATTTTGCTGGTAGTCAGCTATCACTCACGATGAGTGAATAGTTTGATCAACATAGCCAGGCAGGGAACAGGGACAAGATGAGAAAATTAAAAACAGAACAAGACATAACCTCCAAGATCTACAGAAGCCACATATCAGTAGCCGACCATCAAGTAAATTGTAATATCATTCTTTAATGTATTCCATAATTAAAATTAATTTAACTAATCTAACTAATATTAACATTGTAACCATCTTTGGTCAAACCATATTATCAATTGCATATTATCATGCAGAATAGAGGCACATCATTATAACCTTGTCTCATTTTGTTCAAACCACTAAATACAGTCCACTTCATTAAAATCCAGAAGCAGTATTTTTTATACAATTCAATCACTGCAGATTTTGATTCATCTTAGACTGCGGTGATTGAACAGGGGGACTCTTCACTTTTGTCATTGAAAAGTATGGTGAAATCTGGAACTTCAGAACGCACTACTGTCTTAGAAGGGCGGATGCTGGGTATGAAACAGAATATTATGGGTGTTTCCAACATTGATATAGAAACTTTTAGCGACGCTGACGCAGCCATGTTCGAGGCGAGGCTGGTAGAAGCTATGCGACCCTGGGCTGTATTTGGGGAGGCCTAGTCGGAGCGTGAAGAGCTCACTATAGCGATTGGGGACAAGGACCCATTTCCTAACGACTCATTAAAGGAGGACATAGTGTAGGCGAATGGTGTACTGTTAGTAATTCAACAGAAGCGCGAAGCAAGAAAATGTCCATAACACACTAGGCTTTCTGCTTGGTCCACATTTAATCAAAGTGCAACTTTCACACAGAAACCACAATTACCTAGGATTCCTATCCCAATGTTTTGTGGTGATCTCCTTAAGTGGTCCCACTTCCATAACAAGTTTACATCGTTAGTAGTGAGAGTATGGGCGAGCTGGGACACTGATTTGAGGAGCCAATCAGAAGCCAGCATTTTGATGACGTCACACATGGCGGGAGATTTGAATTCAAATATTCGGCTCGACCCACCCTTAACCACTCACGTGGTCTGCCACGTGATCATTAGGCAGCCAATGGTAGGCTAGTATTTGGTCACGTGACCCCCTGGCGGGAGATTTAAATTTAAATTTAGTTCGACATAACCTTAACCAC
>NW_027112768.1:9990-12239 GCF_000696795.3 Halyomorpha halys
TTTGAAAGAGGCTGAGTCTACCCGGCCGCCATTTTGTTTTTGATAGCCACCATTTTATTATGAGGGTCTCGCGTCCTTTTTCTTTTCATTCACCCCCATATTGCCAGGGGCTGAGACTACCCGGCCGCCATTTTGTTTTTATGCTGTTTGAGAGGCATATTGGTTTTGGAAGAGGCTGAGTCTACCCGGTCGCCATTTTGTTTTTTATAGCTACTATTTTATTATGAGGGTCTCGCGTCCTTTTTCTTTTCATTCACCCCCATATTGCCAGGGGCTGAGACTACCCGGCCGCCATATTGTTTTTATGCTGTTTGAGAGGCATATTGGTTTTGGAAGAGGCTGAGTCTACCCGGACGCCATTTTGTTTTTGATCGCCGCCATTTTGTTTTTTGATCGCCGCCATTTTTATTATGTGGGTCTCGCGGCCTTTTTCTCTTCGTTCACCACTACATTGGTCGTCACCATTTTTATTATGAGGGTCTCCCCCCTTTATGAGGGTATTTTGAATTTTACTGATTTATTAATATCCACTTAAATTAGTTTTCAACATTTTAAAAATGTATGTAAAAAAAAAAAAAATACGAAATAATAAAATAAATTTTGCAATTTAGTCCAAGAAATATTTTATGAAGCTCTTTATTATATACCCTACCATATAGATAAATTTCAAAAAAGAGTAACTAATTTATGCAAAAAGCAATTATATAATTACCAGGAAATTCAGCAAAGGTAGTCCAAAGTAAATCCATATAATCCTGAGTATTAAGAGTAGTACAATCTGCCATACAATTAGAAACAGTAGCATTAATATCTTCATTTATTGTACATTGTCCATGACTTTTAATAATCAAGCCTGTAGTCATCAAAACAACACCATAATAACAAAACGCACATGCAGTCCTGTAAGAAATGTTCCATCGGTTTATATCAAATCATTTGCAATATATTAGCATTTTTAGATACCAACCAGATAACCCAAAGAAGAACAGATGTTCTACGTAACTGAGGGATAAGTAAATCTTTAGCTCTTCCCTGTTTTTCTTGAACAGCATCATCAACTACTAAGCGACCAGTTGGCATAGGCTTGTTATTTTCAGCTGCTATTCTTTGCAATGTTTCCAATGCTTTTTCTGGTTCACCAGATGCAACATGATAACGTGCACTCTCTGGTAGAAACTACAAAAAAAAATAGTCTTTAAAAATTATTTTCTTACAATAAATTGTATAAGAACAAGTTCTTTAATGTCATTCAATTCTATATTATTTGAATGAAAGAAAAATTACAAATTCTTAACTATTATTTAATAAAATTAATTAAATAAAAAATGAATTATTAATTAAAGAATAATTCTACAAAATGTCCGGTTTGACAACTTAACTTCAAAACTGGATTTGAGATTCATAGAAACATAAAATATCAAATGATTTGAGATTTATAGAAACATAAAATATCAAATGATTTGAGCTCTGGCATAATATGTGATTAATAACAAGTTAATAGATTTTTCAATTTTGCAAAAGATTAAGGCACGATACTAAAACTAAAAAAATAAATTATTTTACACCATAAGCATAATAAAAATTATACAAGTGTTTATATAATTGAAACATGAAAAATTATAGAAGTACTTATGAAAATCATTAAATTGAGAAACTGTAACCAATTAATTTAAAAAATAAACTTGAGATAAATTTTTTTTAATATCTCAAGTATTGAAATTACTAGTTCATCAATTTATATATAAATGATTTGATAACATTAATAATCTTAATTATTGATATAACAAAACTAATTAATTCCTCAAAAACTACTAACTGATGATATGAAAGTAAATGCCAGTATAGGAGCAGTAGAAAGAAAAAGAAGCCATGGTCTTCCCATTGTTGGCATAACCAATAAAGCAAGAACAACTTCAAAACAAGCACCAAGAGCCCAAAAGCACTAAAAAAAAAAAAAAAAAAAATTAATAAAACAGAGAGAGAGAAATACTTTATTCATCTATGCTGCCTAAATACATCAGGTTGCTATCTCACACAGCATACTTATCAATCCGTAATCGGATATATATAAATTACACATACATGATATAATAAGATATAAAGAGATATAATAAACAATTTTCTTTTCCCTACAGTTTCCTTTTACAATCAATTTCGGTCTATACACCAAATACAAATGTTTCAATTCATTCCTTTTTTTCTTTCTCATTTCTGCTCCAACAATTTCACCATTTCACAATTTTTTAATT
>NW_027112768.1:13374-15722 GCF_000696795.3 Halyomorpha halys
CGGCTTCGTAACTGAATATAAACTGGAATAGGGGATCCGGAACATTTGACAGCCACTGGGCAATGGACCAATGCTGTAGTGGAGCTTCCCATTGACAACGGATCAGACCCATTCCTCGATATCTCCTGGGTGCGTACAGCATCGCTGACGAGGTGGTGTTTGCGGGGAGCCCAATGATGGCCTTGATACTCCTGCTGATATTGGTATCAATGCCCTCCAATATCGCAGGACGTATCTTTGTAAGGGGACCAGTCTGGAGAGGCCGGGAACAAGTACTAGTTGACAAGGTTGATCTTTTGTTCCGGATTGAGGAGGCATGAGCTCACCAACTTATCCAGGTTATTATTTAACTTTGTCACCATCTCTTCTCCAAATACTAGCTCTCCCGAGAATGTACATACAAGATATTTGATGGTGTCCTCGGTTTTTGCCGTTTGGATGACCTCTGTATTCTCTGTTGTCCAATATGATACCCACAGTTTTCTTTGCATTAATTGCCAAACCAATCTCCGCGAGCAGCCTCTGGACACCATTTATTATTCTTTCCGCAGAATCCCTGTCCCGCGCTGTTATAGCCTGATCGTCTGCAAACCCTGTAAGGACCACGCTCTCTTGGTCACTTTTCAGCTCATATCCAAACTTATTGGCAAACTCCTGATCACAGAGCTTGTGGTACAAATGATTGATTGCTAGGTTGAACAGCGAAGGCGACAAGGGCCCTCCCTGAGACACCCCCCCCCTCGCAAGACACTGATCTGGCTAGTCGTGTGTTTTCCAATAATGATCTTTATCTTATTTGTGGTTAGGAGAGCCACAATCACATTTGTAAGGTCGGATGACACACCTCTTGTCTCCAGCAAGCTCACTATGTGTCCATGACCAACGTTGTCAAAAGCACCAACAACGTCCAGAAAAACCACCGCGCAATCTTTTTTCCTATTTTTGGCATCTTTTATGATCGTGTCAATGATTCCGGTGCTTACATGTGCTCCCAGCAGACCCTTGATGAAGCCCCTTTGACTTTTGCTAAAGGTGACCTATTTTCTCTGTTCAATATCCAGAACCTTTTCGATGATTCAGCGCACAATCGAATATATCGTTATTGGCTTCCAGGAGGAAATACTTTTTTGGTCTCCCTTACCCTTGTTGACCAATATTTTGCGCCCTTGGCGTAGAGGCTCCGGTACATATCCCACCTTCAGCATGATCTCCGCAATATACTTGATGATGTGTGTTACTTCGAAGTATTTTATTGTGCGGACCAACACACCATCCAACCCCGGCAATGAATCCAACGATGTTGACTTGATAGCCCTCTTCACAATCTGACTATCTATGGACACCAAATTTGGAATACTTTGGGCGCCTTTCTCATAATCCGCACGTTTCCGGAGATTCTCTTTTTCAAAGAGGCTTCTGAAATGTTTCTCTATGTCAGCTATCTTTAATGGACATTGTTTGGGAGCGTTCATAATGCTCTGTACCACTTTTTTCCTTCTATTATAATAATTGTATTGAGCTAGCTCATAGTGGTACTGCTCCTGCCGACGGTTTCTGTCTGCCTTGTTAGCTCTCTGCGGATTCGACACCTTCCCTGCGCCCTTGTCAGCCATTTCGGTTTTATTTTTTTCCTCATTTTATAGAATTTTATGGCAGGGTGCTGCGGGCCCAGCAGTTTGGCGTTAATACCTTTGAGGAAACTCCAGAAATCGCCCACTGCCTTGTCAAAATCCGCTGAGTTGAAATTTTGAACTTTCATAATATCCTGAAAGATAACCGACCATTTACTCATTTCTACTTTGATTTGGTCTATCTCCCCCTCTCCGACCTCATCATCTCTTACCATGCTTAATAAGCCCCTTAGTTTTTTTTGTTTGCCTCTCTGGGATGCTTTTTCGCTTCCAAGACCTCTATCACCCTTAAAATTTAGCCCACAGATTGGACAGACTTTATCAATCGTCTGTGGAGGAGGATCTTGTTTCTCTTGTTCTTTTTCCGTCTCCTCATTTGTCTGCAGTACAGTAGGCAATCTTGGGAAGACATCACCGATTGAAACCGTCTTGCCCAATATTACCCCTTTCTCATCCTGCCACTCGACCTTAACACACTTTTTTTCCCAATCTCCAGTGGCATCCATTGTCATCACGGAGACCACCACTGCCTCCTGAACAGTGCATCCCGCTCTTTGAACCCATACTGTTTGTCCCAGTTCGATTCTCTCGGGGCTTTGTTGGTCTGAACTCATATTTCCTATATTCATCAATGATTCACTAACAGATACCGAGACCTTTTCACCTGCATGGAGGATTCATTAAGCATCAATATAAAAAGGTATATACCTGATTTAT
>NW_027112768.1:17125-18402 GCF_000696795.3 Halyomorpha halys
ACAAATTTAATAAAAGAAGACATCCAAGTGATTACTTCTATTTATATGACCACTGCTATGCATAATAAATGTCAGTCCGTCCATGTCAGCACAAAATCTCGAAAGAGGACCCAAAAGAAGAGGAGAAAAAAAAAACCCACCAGAGCCCATTTCTCTCTCCCCAATCAACTATGGTACAACTGGCTATTTAATGTGTTCCAGTTACACATTCAATATCCCTACTAATATATAGAACAATTAATCACATTTCAATATAAAACTACATAAAAAAGAAAAAAAAAATCCCCCATCAAGCAATAATATTAAAACTAGCTACACATATACAAAAATTATAATAACAATACAGAGTGCTGGCTCCTCCGATAACAGACGACGTGATCCGCGAAAATACAGTGACCTTGATTGTCCACCAGCTGGGTGCAGTGAGTGGTGGGGGGTGACAGGTCTGTACCTTCCAAGTGATAAAGCAGCGAACCTGGCTTGGTGTAATAACCTCCACTTGAAGGATGAATAACTAACTGTCAGTTTCCCATATTTTGTATGAGATTAACATTGCACTATAAAACTTCTTTGACAAATATCTTTAACCCTAGAATACTAAAGCTTTGTCAGTTCAACAAACTAGATTGAACAATACTTAATAAAACTCTTAAAGGAACTGTTAGATATTCACTGAAAAATAAAGTATGCTGAAAATGAGAGACATTTTCAATGTAATCAAATTTCATTTAAACACTCCTTTTTTTTAGAAACACTAAAAAAAAGTAGATGCAGATGCTGAAACAGGCATCTAATAGGAAAAGAGAGGATAATATGGTAGGTGTACCAAACCAAAGCCGATGGTACAATTAAAAAAGGTTAATTCAAAGGAAAATGGGGTGACAATGTTCTCCAATAATTTCAGTGAAGAGGATTGAGCTAGAGAAAAAAAAAAGTTGTTACAGGATAAGGACAGACTGAGAAATATGGATTTTCTAGCAGCAATAAACTGCTGTTTATAGTTCTAGCAGCAACTGTATGCAATAGCTAGTAATGGATATTTACATGTGTGCTCCTTAAAAAAATATATAAACCGAAGATTGGTGAACATGATAATGTTTAAACAGTCAGGTGAATCCTCTCAGAAACACAAAATTCTAGATTAATTCACCCACTAATTTTTTTTTTTATTGTTACTCTATATGAAAAATGAGAACCCTAGATTTTAATAGTTAATAATAAAACTTCATTACCTCCTGTATCTAATTTTCAATAATCATAAAAAAAAGCAATAGTTT
>NW_027112768.1:18642-43881 GCF_000696795.3 Halyomorpha halys
ATTAAAAATAATAACAATTTTAATATTAATCTTCGAGTAATTTTCATTTTTGCTTAGCTAAAAAAATGTCCAGCACACAAAAAAAAAATTAATATCTTTCTGGATATTAATAATTAAATTAACTCAAACATCTATACTGACCTGCCTTATTTTTTTTTTCATTTTTCAATATCACAAGGTAACTCAAAAAATTTTAGTAGGTTGTATTTTGTCAGATAGATATCTAGATCAAAATTAAGTATAAAGTTGATAATTTTTCTCTACATATGAAAATTTCCTTGAATGTACAGAAGGAAAAATATTGGTTATACTTAAAATTTTCTCATACCATAAATTTCATTGCGTACAAAAAAAAAGCTTTACAAAAATTAATAATTTTTTTAAAATAAATTAAATATTTGTGAAGATATATATGTATTAATCAATTAATAACAAATCAGTTTTAAGAAATAACTATTTCTAAATTAGTATGCAAAAAAGGAATAAAGAGTAATATTATTTTCCACCAAAACACATATTTACAGGTTCTAATATATGTATTTTAACCATTTTAGTCAAAATATCTTAATAGCTTTTAAATAGGTTAAACATGTTTTGAAAGATGATGAAATTTCCACAAAAACTTAAATGGTATAGTTACTTGGACCTATCTAAAAAAAGTTTTCTATTATATCTAGTTGTCTTAATATGAAGATATAGACATGTTTCACAAGAGAGAAATGCTTTATTTAGCCATGCTGCCCTATCATCCTAACCATTTGGATCAAGGAAAGAATCCCGGAGGAATGGAAGATGGGCATAATAACTGATATTCTGGAGTGCATCAACTACTGCGGGATAACCCTTCTCCTGTGTGCCTATAAGGTTTTTTTTTTTGTGTTCTTTACATGAACCTACGTCCATTTGCTGAAGGGGAAGTAGGAAGATACCAGACGGGATTCAGAGGAGGAA
Source organism: Halyomorpha halys (assembly GCF_000696795.3). Lineage (NCBI taxonomy): Eukaryota > Metazoa > Arthropoda > Insecta > Hemiptera > Pentatomidae > Halyomorpha > Halyomorpha halys. The sequence goes on from NW_027112768.1 coordinate 19,594, forward strand.
GATTGACAGTTGACCCGATGTTCAGCCTTAGGACTATTTTGGAGAAATCCATGGAGTACAGGATGACAACACAGCATCTGTTTGTCGATTTCAAGAGTGCCTACGACAGCATTAAAAGGTCAATGCTATATGAAGCGCTGTACAGTCTTGGGATCCCTCCCAAACTGGTGTGTCTAATAAGAATCACAATGGATGAAGTGAAATGCTCAGTTTGAATTCAGGGAGACCTCTCACCGGAATTTGAGTCCAGGAGGGGGTGAGGCAGAGTGATGGCCTTGCATGTCTATTGTTTAATCTGGCCCTCAAAAAAGTAATTAGGGATTCTGGAATAGAAACCTCTGGAACAATCATTGACAGGCTGGTACAAGTGCTAGGATTTGCCGATGACTTGGACCTGGTGGTGAGATCCTTTCAGGCGCTGATGGAGCCATTTCTGAGGCTAGCTGAAGCAGCAGAAGCGATGGGCATGACGATTAACCAGGGAAAAGCTAAATACATGCGAGCTGGACCTGGTATAGAGGCTGCTGTTGGCGGGGAGGTGAAGATGGGTCAATTTACGTTTGAATGTGTTGTCCAGTTCACTTATTTAAGCTCAGTAGTCAGCAGCAATAACAGGATCACTCTGGAAACAAGCCAGCGTCTTATGAAGGCTAACAGATGCTATTTTGGACTCAGGAAGCACTTGAGGAGTCGAGCTGTCACTCGCCGCACCAAATGCCAGCTCTACAGGACACTAATCCGGCCAGTCCTCACTTACTGATCGGAAGCCTGGACCGAAGGGAAAGAAATGCATTTTTCATACATTTCCTTCTTTTCCCTTTCCATTCCACCCACCTGATCGAGGACATTATTTTCAAATCTCACTGTTGAATCGAAGACCAGAGCTGTGCCTCCAGTTTTAGAGAACGGAACAATATCTGCATATCTCACGGATCTGTCAGTGACAACACAACAAACTTCATCAAAGTAGGTGAAGTCTTCTTTTTTCAAGGAACGGCATCAATTAATCTTTGACCCTGTGGTGTCGGGATGTTATAAGGAGGAAGATGTTGGGTCATTTTCTCAGCACATGGACTGGTGTTTCACACTCTCTGCCATATTTCCGACAAAGGGAGCCAACTTCTCACAGCTGTTCACTGGCTACTGGGACTCCATGCAGGGAACATATAATTAATATTTAGTTTCATTGCATTCACCCATTCTGACCCCGAGAGTACCTGCCTCTCACACATGTATCCATTAACTTTCTCTAATTAGGATCTCTTTGAAATGGTGAACACCAATACCCTGCAACCCCTGACCCATTCTTCGAATGCATTATCACGCAATGACTGCCATAGAGCTCTAACACTTCGGTAGCCCTGATCCACACCTAATCTTTTAGTACATGCCGCGATTTTGGCTTTGTAATTGAATGTAGACAGTAATAGGGCATTGTTCAATAACTGAGTATGCAGTTATTGATGATTATTAACTGGTTCTGATTTTTAATGAGTGAACTGTATATTGTGACGAAAAATGTATTTAAACACTGTTAAATTTACATAGATTGGACTCTAGATTAATAAATATACATTAAACTGTTAAGGTATTACATATGATGATTACATTTCTTCATGCTGTTGTGAGATGATTGTTGGGTGATGTTGCGGTTACTAATTTTGCTATCCCATTCTTCACTCCGTCTCCTGAAGGGCCAGCAGATCCTTGGTCTTTTCTACTCCATTTGGCTAATGAAGTGTTTAAAAGTAGAAAAATTCTTTTAACCTTTGATAGTGAAGATGGTGGATCGTCTCTTCGCTTTTCTAGTTCTCAAAGTAATGGCCATTGGTCAACTTAGCCAACAGAGAGCAGAACATGAGCTAGCAGTGCCTTATATATTTGATTGAATTGAATTAGTACAGGGGGGTTCTCGGATCAACCTTTTCAATGATTCAACACACAATAGAATATATCGTTATTGGTCTCCATGAGAAAATATTTTTCAAATCTGAACATACCACCCACCTAAATTGAGCCTGGTTTGATCAATTTAACACCATACTAGTTGTGCAGAGAAGAATATAATATGACAATAATTTGTTACATGGAGATAATTAACATGATTATAATAATATTAATACAATCTAATATATCGAATAATAAGAGCAAAAATTGAATGAAATTATACAATAATTAACAAGATGGATAACTTACAAATTACATTACATTCAGAAAACAAATCATGTCAAAATGGAAGTAATATATAAATAAAATGATATATGAATATAATTGTAATGTTTATTTTCTGTATTGGATCTGATGAATAAAATAAGAACTTATATAAACAAAAAAAAAATCCTTAATACAAAAAACTTAAAGAACACAAATAAATGAAAAGGCTACATAGCCAAAAGACAAGAAATGAATAACGATAAGAAACAAATTTAATCAAAAAATTGATATAATACCCTTAAATGGGAAAATGTCACATACCCTACTGATTTGTGTACAGGGACAAGACATTTACAGCTCTGTACGTTTACAGTTACGCAAATATCTTTGCTGGGATGGGCTTCAACAACATTGGTGGTTGAACCAAAAAACTTGTAGTCAAAGCAGAGCTATATATTGTTTTATGAAAAAAATGAAGTAGCAGTCCAAAAAGTGACAAAACTGCAATTTCCACGAAAATTAGAAGTGGAGGACTGATTTCCAAAAGAGGAGCTTGTAGTGGCAGGAGATCCGAAAAATGATAAAAGAGCATCTGTTGCTTCAAAAATGGAACTCTACTGATTACTAATTGATCCAAAACATGATGGAGATGTTATGGTGTTAGATGATCAGAAAATAGAGCAACTAGTGGTACTAGGATTTCCAAAAACTGATGGTGTAGTTATAGTATTTGAAATACCGGGCATTGAAGGAGTTTTTGAAGCGCTTGTTATATCTAAGACGGATGAAGCAGTAGTGCTCACTGCTTCATAAACTGCTGATGTAGTATCTGTGAACCCCACAGGAATGATGATGATGCAGTGTTTACTGCAGCACCAAGCAAAGACAAACCAGTTGTAGGTAATGTTGAACTTTCAGTACACAACCACAACTACTAGGTCATTTATTGTTTAGTTGTTGAGGAGGTTGACATTGTGATATAAGGTCTGAACCAATTTGTGATGAAGTAGGAAGAAATCCTTTAGCTAGTGCTAAACGCTAATCGCTGACAAGAGGACAATCATATATGTGTTGTATATATATATATGTGCTTTGTTGGTCTTCAGTAAATTGACAACAATTATGTAATTCAAGAGGTGGCATGTGTGAACCATGTAACTTTTGTGATTCTTGACTGTGATGTTCACTGTCACTCTGCATTGACTGTTCTCTTTAGGGTTGAACTTCACCAATCATATAATGTCAGGACCTGGTTGGAGCATTGATGCTCACGCTTAAGGACTGGTATTCTTTATATGCCCATTATTGCGCATTGGGGGCCGCAGTGATGGTCTGAGATGAGGCACATGTAATCGTTATGTGGTGCGCCTTCACTTTAATTATTTCACTTCTGACCGTATCATAAGTTTCCAGCCAGCTTGACGAAGGAAACTCTAATTCTGCTTCTATGTGTATAGCCTAAAGTTCTTTTCTGATTCGATTGATCAATTTCTGATTTGAACAATGAAGCATTATTTGGATTGCTGATCGCTGCTTCACCTGTGGGAGTTGTCCCGATTATATTTCACTTCAGAGTGCAGAGTTTACGCTCCAGTATGGTATCCAATATCTGTACTGAGAACTCTTGGATTGCGTCTGTCATACCTTTTCTTTCTTCAAATTAATTAAAGAACAACCGGCCCCTAGGGTAAGAAAAGAAAAGATAGAGAGGGAGCAAGCAACGGATAATGATGAATACCATGGGTACCCAAAAAAACTGAAAGAACAAAAAAAAAAATGAAATGAAAAAATGGTAGAATGTGTAGAATGGTATAAAATAATATTTTAATTTCCTGGCAAGATGTTTAAACAATCAATGTGTATAATGTGCTCATAATGGTTGTGTATATCAATAGCAGATGAGGTTTAATGATTTTCGTACTAGGGCCTAAACTTGCTTGTAAGGTTTAGGGTGATTATTTTCTGTGTGCAGAACCTAATACAATCTGACCTCTTTGACAAGGCCTGTAGTCCAACCTGTGATAAAAAAAAAAAAAAAAATGTATTTGTATTATATCTGTTTTGTGTAAACATTAATTTGCAATGTTGATTTCAATGACATGATTTACCCAATAAAATGAACTTATACATTAACAATAAAATAAATAATTCATTTGTGAAGTTAATGATTCAGTGCAATAAATAGTCAATTATGTTAACAATGATTTTATGTAAATTAAATGACATTTAACATCTGGTAACAATGAATATTATTACTAATATATGTCCAAACTAATTTTAATGGTTAAAGTTAAATTTAGATTATTCGGAGTCTGTGGGCCATATATTCAATTATAAATGACTATATTTTTCATTAAAAAATAAAAAAATTAATGAAATATTTTTTTATGAAATAAATTCGACCCGGAGGACCATTTGTTCAATGTCTGCAGTCTGGGGTAAAGCCAGAATATGCAGTTAGTTATGATTATAAACTGGTTCTGATTTTTAATAGTGGACTGTATATTGTGACAAAAAACATATTTAAACACCATTGAAATTTACATAGGTTGGACTCTAGACTAATAAATATACATTAAACTGTTAAGCTATTAAATACAATGATTACATTTCTTCTTGCTGTTGTTGTGAGATGATTGTTGGGTCATGTTAGGGTTACTAATTTTACTATCCCATTCTTCTCTCCACCTCCCAGAGGGCCAGCAGATCTTTGGTCTCTTCTACTCCATTTGGCTAATAAAGTGTTTAAGAGTAGAAAAATTCTTTTAAACTTTGAGAGTGGAGATGGCAGATTGTCTCTTCAGTTCTCAAAATAATGGCCATTGGTCAACTCAGCCAACAGAGAGCAGCACATGGCCTAGCAGTGCCTTATATATTTGATTGAATTGAATTAGTACAGGGGGGTTCTCGGATCAACCTTTTCAATGATTCAACACACAATAGAATATATCGTTATTGGTCTCCATGAGAAAATATTTTTCAAATCTACTTTCCCCTTATCCGATGGGAAGTCAATATTTATCTGCAATTTAGTTATAGTTTTGTTTATGTTGGTAGAACTGTCATTGATAATGCATGCTTTGTTAATTTCTTGTTATGTCTATGCAAGTTTCAAGCTCCCAGGTTAGTTTCGTTATCGCTGTCTGTCTGTTAATCATGGCTGCTCCGCTTTCTATTTGCACCAAAGAAGAACAACATTCAGTGATCCGTATTTTGTGGTCGGTAGGTGTATCAGGGGCTGAAATTCTTCGAAGACTTTCAGTACAGTACGGGAATAGTGTTTTGCCACAACGGAGTGTCTATGAATGGATTGAAAAATTAAAAAAATGGTCGCACAAGTGTTACGCACGATGAAGGAGCCGTAAAACCGTTTACCACCACAAATAAAGAAAACATTGAGCGTTCACATGAAATGGTGCTCTTAGACAGACAAGTAACTATTGACGAAAAGGCATATCGTCTGCAAATCAGTCATGGTTCTACCTACAAAATCATCCACAACAGACTTGGGCTTCATAAAGTTTGTGGAAGATGGATCCCAAAACAACTCACACAGTTGCATAAACAAACGCACTCGGACACCTGCCAAAAACATTTGGATTGCTAAGGTAATGAACGGGACAACTTAGACAGGATTATTACTGGTGACGAAACATGGATCCATCATTACAAGCCGGAGAGTAAACAACAGAGTATGGAATGGAAACATCTAAATTCACCATACAAGAAAAAGTTCAAGACCCAACCGTCCACATGAAAACTGATGATTACAGTTTTTTGGGACTCACAAGGTCCATAACTGGAACATTATGGACAAAGAGGCACAACAATAAACAGTTTACCTTACAGTGAGATACTTAATGCCAAGCTAAAGCCTGCAAACGTCGAGGACTGCTGTCAAAAGGTGTTGTGTTGTTGCACAACAATGCCCATCCACATACTGCTCCCACACTGCTGAAACACAATTTTGAAGTACTGGCTCATCCTCCACTGACCAACACTTATTTGGTCCACTCAAAGGGGCATTAAGGGGTCGTCGATTTACCTCGAACAAAGCAATGAAAGAAGCGGTGCATTCTTGGCTCGCAGCTCCACTGAAAACCTTCTTTTATGAGGGCATCATGAAGCTTGTACAACAATGGACCAAGTGCGTTAAAAAGCAAGGAGACTATGTCGAAAAATGATGTACTTGTAAGCTTCCTATTTGATTACAATAAAATTGTTTAACTATATTGTGGACAATAATTGACTTACCCACATAGACCCATATTGTGGGCCCTTGGCGTAGAAGCTCTGGTACATAAACCACCTTCATCATGGTCTCCGCAATATATTTAATGATGTATGATACATTAAAGTATTTTATTGTGTGGATTAATACACCATCTGGCCATGGCAATGAGTCCAATGATGTCAACTTGATAGCTTTTTTCACCACTTGAACATCAATAAACATCAGACTTGGCATCGAGGCACATTTCTCATAATCCGCACGTTTGTGGAGATTCTCTTTTTCAAAGAGGCTAATAAAATGTTTTTCATTGTCGGCTATCATTAATGGGCATTGCTTGGAAGCATCAGCATTCATTATGTTCTGTAACATTTTTTTCCTTCTGTGGCAATAATTGTATTGTGCCAGTTCATATTGATACTGCTCCTGCCAACGGTTCCTGTCTACCTTATTAGCTCTCTGCGGATTCGATACCTTCCCAGCACCCTAGTTGGCCATTCCAGTTTTATTCTTTCTTCTCATTTTATAGAATTTAATGGTAGGGTGCTGTAGGCCTGACAGTTAGGTGTTAATATTTTTAAGAAAATACAAGAAATCGCATACAGCTTTGTCAAAATCCGCAGAGTTGAAATGTTTTCCTTTAACATCTAGCTCAACACTACCCCTTCCTCATCCTGCCACTCGAACTTGACGAGCTTTACAAGAGATAGCTCCACTAACACTAGGTCCTTTGGCACCTTATCACGTTCCCTCTGCTTTTTTTGGTATGGTTTTAATTGTAAGAAATCCCAAGTAACAATATTGTAAAGCTAAAATAAATCATTTCGAACAGAAAATTTCCCAGTTATTAGAAGTAAATGTGAAAAAAAAACTTATAGGTAATGAATACCTTTTCTTTGCAATATTTATATATCTGTGCCTGACAAATGTATGAACATGTATTTTTATTGAAAACTTCTCTAGCATTTTCAGATTTCAGAATTGGTATTAAAGCAATCTTATATTAGTAAAATTAGAAATATTTCATCATCTAAATAAAATAAAATTCTAACATATTAATTAAAGAATATAACTTACGATTGAGGAATACAACCTATCGCAAAACCAGCAATTCCTCGTAATATTAATATCCACGTATAGTTTGGTGAGAGGGAACTTAGTGCACCATAGTATAACAAAAGATAGGCACACAGTAGTAAAGCCTAAAATAATATTCAACAATTTAGTGATAAAGCATAAATATATATGCTTTTATGAAGAGAAAGTAGAAACAAAACTATGAGTAACTACATATTCTAACAAATTCTAAAGGATTCTAATACAAAAAATCTTATTATAATTTAATATCAAATTACAGAAATAGTCATAAAGAAAAACAATTAAAATGATATTTCTTAGCAAGAGCAGTGTCCTAATGGGAGGAGACTAAAGGATTCTAATACAAAAAAATCTATTATAATTTAATATCAAATTATGGAAATAACCATAAAGAAACAAAATTAAAACAATATTTCATAGCAAGAGCAGAGTCCTAAGGGGAGAAGAAAATGTATACTTTTTGTTATTGGTTCTACATTTTTAATACTGGTAAATTTATGGATTTTCATCATAACTGTTCCTTGAATAAAATAAAGGACATTTATATTGAATAACAAATTCTAAAGGATTATAATACAAAAAATCCTATTATAATTTAATATAAGAAAATAACTTAATTTTCTTTTTTTCAACAAGAGAAAAATTATCTTGTTTACTGACAAATAAACCAGTTTATTGGTCCTTTCCAAAATATGGTTACTTTAGCTTGAACTTATAAAACATCTATGAGTGAAGAAATAAAGAATATCATCAACGATAGAAGTTTAAGAACACTTACAATCAAGAGCAAAGATATATGATTATAAAAATAAAAATAATGTAATCTGTTAAGGAAAAAGTCACTAGTGAATCATATTATACTTTAAAATGCACTAAAATATAAAATGACCTCAGAAGATGGTCCAGGAAGTGTGGTTAATGGAGAAGAGAACACAAATAAGTGTAAGTCATTTATACAAGATTTATAAGGTGTAATGTAGAAGGTAGATTTTACTAAAGGTAGATTTCACTAAAGAGTATTATTCACTCTTCTGATCGCACCCTCGGCCATCTTCTTTCCATATTAAATCTACTGTCAACTAACATATCATGATAAAATTTCTTTATTTCTGTCAACCAACACGTAATTTTTTTATTCAGTCAACATCATGATAAAGTTTCTTACAAAAATCATATTTTTGAAAGAAACTTTACTATTTAAAATCTGAAAAAGAGCAAAATATTTTCAATCAAACATCCTGACATCTAACAATAAGATAAACTGCTTGGAGAGAAATGATTAAATAAAAGGCCAAACATTAATGTTTTTTCATAAATGGGAGAAGTAAATTTAAACTAAAATAATATGATAATACTAAACCTTTTTTCTTCCGTATTTGTCACTCACGTATGCCCAAAATGTTGAACTCAACATCATTCCCATGAAAACCATCTATAAAATGAAAATTTATTATCATTATGCACACTTAACTAAATAAGGATTAAAGTGAAACAAGCTCAGTATACTCTCCTATATCTGCCATTAGCAGAACAGATATGACACCAGATAATGAATATAATCAATTAATCAGTAAATATTTTAATGACAGCAGAAATGTTTACTAAGGTTTAAAAGAAGCCTCTTTCCTTTCTCTTTTATATTATAACTAGCTGACCCGGCAATGCTTCGTTATTGCTTTATTTGATGTATATAGATTTAATGAACCCAATTGATAGTTTGTTATAAATTTATGTATTTAGTTAAATTAAACATACACGTATATTTTATTATTAAGATTTGATGACATAAATTGATCCAATATATTCAATGACATTCATATTTAGCATCTTATGAAAGAAAGGTGAAAATAAATGGAATATCTGTTGGTATCTAAAATCTGTGGTATCTGTAAATTTGAGGATTATATTTAATGAATAAAATCGATAGTTTCTTAAAGTTTATTATATTTTTTAGTTAAAATTAAACCTTTTGAAATACTTTATTATTATATTTTGGTAACATTAATTAACCAATACAAGCTATATAGTTCCAATCATAATTTAAAAAAAAAAATATTAATAGCTTCAACATAACTCAATGAATCTACACCATACTTTGCAGTGGTTTAAGTAAAGATAATAATAATAAGTAACATTAAAATTTGTAACATATATAGTTTTGAAACAAAAACTCTCATAGTGAACTCAATTTAGTACTATATCTAAACAACCGAGACTGATTGGCATATCAAAGTGGTAAAATATTTTTTGAGAGTTAAAAAAAGTCCGCTAATTCATTTTATTATATTACACTCTCAATTTTCTTCAAAATATCTTTCTTCGGGGATTTCATTATCTTTAAACATTCCCATGGCGAAATGGAATATTTTGACACAAAATGCACGTAAACAGACCAAATGACATATAGGAGTGTGGTAAACGATTTTTAGTAGTGAAAATTAATATAAAAAAAAAAAAACTGCAAGTAAATCGATCCAGTAATTCAAAACTTTATTGTGCTAAAAAAGGTCACCAGAGGAAAAAAGAAAATGCTCGGATTGAATAGAGGTGAAAAATGAAAGATTTTAAATTTTTTTCAAAAATGGTATTTAGTAATTTGGGACATTTTTGAAAATAAATATGATTTTTGATTTTTTTTTTTTAATTTGCCGACCTACTCTACACTGGGGATATCGAAAGAAAAATATCGATATCAATATCGGATAGCAATATCGATATCGATATTACATCGGAACTAAAATATCGATATCGAAAATTTAACGAATTAAAGTAATGATAATTATAAAATGGTAACATAGCAAGACATAGGAAGAAATATTTAATGTCTTACCTAATCAAAATACATAAGAAACTCTTAATAACTATGAAACAAAGCAACACCACGACAACAATACCAAATATAAACTAAAATATATTTGAATGAGGAGAAGATGGTTGGGGGTGCGGTCAATGAAAAACACAAATAAGTATGATTAACTTATTTTAATGTGCTGACGTTTCGACTAGAGTTTCTAGCCTTCTTCAGGGCTAAAAACAAAACAAGATAACAACCACAGTAAGTATAGAAAAATAATAGAAAAGGGAAAGAAAACAGAAAAGAAGAATAAAAACGAACCTGTTCGCTGGAAGATCGAGCGCCTAATTTTCTTTCCGCTTTCTTTATTTTACTCTTTCCCCTTATTCTCTCCACTTTTATCCATTTTCCTTACCCAAGTTATAACTTTTAAACTCAAAAAAGCATCAACTATAACTTTTGACAATTTCGGCTATAAGAGCAGACATTCAGCTTTCTAATGGTTCTATTAACATGACAATCGGATAAAAGGGAAAGGAATTTTTAACGATTATGTGATACATAGTCGCTGGAGGAAAAAAAAATTGCTTGGATTGGATTCGAGGTGAATAACAAATGATTTTTAATTTCTTCCAATAATGATATTTAGTACTTTGGGAAAACCCTGAAAACGAATATGATTATCTTTTTTTTTTTTTTAAATATTTCCCGACCTAATCTACCCTGGGCCTCATGCTTAATTTTGATCATAACTTTTTTCTACTAAAAAATCTCTTGATTTCATCATCTTTAAACCTTCCCATGGTGAAATGGAACATATGGAAAAAAGCCCCATGTAAATCAGTCCAGTAATAACTATGTCTATCGAGGAAAAAGATTCGACAGCTCTCTTTTATATATAGAGAGATTTTTTTATACTCATGATTTTTAATTACAGCTTAAGTCTCTGAATTAAATACATCAATTATTTCATCATTACTCATTTACCACTATTGGTATTGGTCACTAACATGCATATAAAATATATTTTATGTATATAAAGTTTAAAATTTAGGCAAATTTTCTCCCTTAATCGAGATTGATAGAAAAAGCATTTTATCTAACAGAATCTCTGATAAGAGAGATGTAATTTTAATAATTGTAGGAAAAAAATATATATTTAATGTTGTATCTGTATTGATATTATGAATTGATGAATTGATATTATTGATAAATATGAAAAAATTCTTAGTCTTCGGTTTAACATAGTAATTTCAAAAATTTTTTTTTTTACATTATTTTTAGTAAGATAATAAACTAACAAAATAAAAATAATTTGTGCTGGGTTATAGGCTCTTTAAGCAAATTTTTTGTTTCGTCAATCTAGGATGCGTTACAATTAGAAGTGGAACAAGGGGTTACGGTAAAAAACATGAGAACGGTATTAAGGAGGAATAGGATCTTCAAGATGGGTGTAGATAGAAGACAGTTTGTTAATGGGCTTTGAAGGCTAGGTGGAGGTTAGGGATGGAGGAACGTAATTGTTTATGAATATTATCTTAAAGAAAGGGGATATACAGTAATGATCTATATAAGAGGATGGAAAAAGATTGTAGAGAATTTTGTATAGAAGGGGCACGGTATTTATAATTGTAAATGAGTTCGTTGATGATATTAGGAGGGAAGATGGAAGCGCGGATGGTAGGAATTGAAAGCAAATAAGATATCACTGATTTTATTAGGATTCAGTATTAAGAGGAGGTCATCAACATATTTTTAAAAATAAAAATGATGTCATTAGAAAACTGTGGAATAACTGAGTGGAGTAAATCGTTAAGTACGATATTGGAAAGATCGGGGGCTAGAGGATAACCCATAGCCAAGCCTGATATTTATTTAAAAAATTGACCCAGGAATGTGAGGTAGCCGGATTCACAACAAAGTTGGAGAGACTTAAGGTAAGAAGGAAGGTCTAGGGAAGTATGCAGTTCAATGGTTGACCAGTTGGATTCTACTAAAATTAGGACTTTATCTATGGGGATATTGATAAATAAACTTTAACTTCAAACTTCGTTAAAAGTGGTTTTTAATGAAGGTGTAGGGTCACGGGACGTAGTGGTGTAGGTCGAATGATCGGATAGGAGTTGTGTCATTTTTTCATTTTGGTCAGAGCGGTTCATAAGGACAGTCTTGTTCCCTTTGTTAGCTTTGGTGATAATAATGCCATCATGAGAACTAAGGAAGGATCGGGTGAAAGAAAGGTCTTAAAAGAAAAGGGGAGAAAATTTAGAAGAAAAGGATGGAGGGTGTTGGAGGTAATTAGAGATAGTATTGCAAATAGAAATGTGTGATAACTCTTTACTCTCATTAGAATAATGAAATAGGGGGCCGTTGTGAATGTATTTTAAGTCTGTAAGCAGTTCTAGAATAATTATTATCCGTTACCTAACCATGACAAACGACCGTTACCCGAAAGCATTTATATATAATTAGAAGATTCCCCAGTCAATCACAAAACAGACAAACAAAACATATCCCTAACCTATTCCCAAATAGTTAATTTATTAAAGCACCCATAATTTATTTTATTTTTATCGATTATTATTAATTTTGTTTTATTTTTATAAATATTATTACTATTATTAATTTTCATTCATAATTTTTTGATCTTTGGGTTTCATAATTTTACATATCACAGGCTTTATATTTTTTAATCCGTAACTTTACTTCAATTCTTTCATTTTCATTTTGTATCAACTGTTTTGTCTTAACGCTCTTTCTTGACAGTTATGTTTCTAGTGAATCCTTTGTCGGTCTGTTGCTCACTCTAGTGTGCCTTTCTACAAATCAATCAGTTTTAGCCAACAATCCCTGCTGACTGTAAGTATCTTCTCTCATTCTTATATTTCTTACATTATTCATGTACCATTCTCCATATCTCTTCTTCTACCCTTTTCCTGTTTCATATATGTACATAAATAGTTATATGTTTAGGTATATAAGTTAATACTCACACTGTAATTCAAATATAAGTCACTCACTAACTATATTTCATTTTCTGTCATATTGTTCAATTTGTAGATTCAATAATTCTTTTTTCAGTTTTTTAGACACTACTTACATATCTTATATTATATATATCTTCTTACCTACATAATATTATATTTCATCTTTCACTGTTAACAATCTGCTACCGTTTTATTCCATGATTATCAATCAATTATTTTTTAATATTCAATTATCAATTATCAATTTTTTATTTTTTATTAATCAATTCAATATTTGTTTGTATACTATTTCTTTTCAATTTTATGTTTCTCTAAATGATGGTTGTTGTCTCTTTGTTCTATAGCCCTGATGAAGACCTGAAACTCAGGTCGAAACGTCGGCATAAATAAATATTTTTTTGTTTATTTATGTTTTTCTTTGCTGACCGCACCCCCCCCCCCCCGACTATCTTCTCCAATCAGTAATCTATGGTCAACTATCTACACCTCATTATGAATCCAGTAACACAGGGCCAATGACGTGACAACAACCATCTACATAAACGTCACTACACCAGAAGATACAACCTATCTAGATTTCATCAACAGCCATTTGCACCACTTCACAACACAATTCAGCAACTTTACAGACCCTTTCTCATCTGAATTCTTCAACTCAGCCCTCTACTTCTCTTCAGACTTATTCAACTCAACCTGTCATTTCTCATCAAATTCCGACTTCTTCTTTCATCAATGATTCTTCAGCCCAGACTTATACATCGTCCACCATATCGGTATCAGTTCTTAATGTTCCCATGCCAGTAACATCTAATTTAACTTTCTCTTCCCTTAAATCATCTTTTCCTTTTTCAAATCTCAAATAAATTCACTTAGTTCACTTCATAGACATTAGGGCACACAGTTCAGAACAACAAATTTTTCTACTCAAATGCAGGTCAAATTCCATTTTTCCTAAATCTATATTGTAATAATTTTATTTATTAAAAAAAAAATAAAAAAAAAAATTTTTATTCTTTTTATAATTTTTTTCAAATATAAAAGATACTTGGGTTCTTTTTAAGATAATAAATGGATAATATAATTTTATTATATAAAAAGAAAGTTAATTTTATTATATAAAAAGAGAGACTCTATATCTCAGGGCGTGTTGTTACTAGACAATCAGAACAGCTATTTACTATAGTCACAATTAATTAAATTTAAATCTAGTTTACATTTGTATCTATTTTTATGTATACAAAACTAACCAAGCTCTACGATCTTCTTGATTCCTGGTGTTTTCTTTGTTCTTATTCTTATTGTCTAAAATGGCTTCCTCATCTTGGAGACATACTTTCTTTACCGCTTCCAGCCGAAGTACGTCCTCTCACTAGGCCATCCAAACTCCGAATCCCATCTCCTCTCCGCTATCTTCGATGTTTACTGATCAATCCAAAATAATCGATTTTGTTACAATTGATCCGCTTTACTTGCCATGGTTTGTGATGCGAACAGTCTATTGACAATTGTTATGTTTTTCTATTTCATGTTTGATTTTTCTTTTTCTATAATTACTGTATAGAAACAACAAAGGTTGAAAAACTTCAGTCCATCTTAACACAAACAACCCAACGAACACTTTGGAAGGACGTGCACCGCCATCTTTCTTGTTTAAAAAACAACGTATTTCTTTTAGACAAAGAAAACTGGTTAGCTTGCTTTTTGTTTTAAAATAGCAATTAACAATATTAAAATTATACATAAAATAAAACATATTAATAACCCTTTATACATCAAAATATATTATTTACTCAAAAAGAGCATATTACAATATAAACAATTCTCTTAAACATATTTCTATGTCTGGTCCACTTCATTCTAAACTTTCATCATATTCTACTAAATTCAAAAAAGGTCTCTACTTAATTTAAAGATTCGCGAAACTATTCAACACATTCATTTTCTCCAACACAAAATCTCCTCTCTTTCACACATTCTACAAACCAATATAGGTGAGATCCATTTTGGAGGTCTTTCCACATTAATTACCACAATTTTCAACTCAACCCGTGTACACAAAAAACAAAACTCATTAATAAGTTCAATAATCTGTATCAAGAATCCCTAACGAGCAAAATTTATCCCAAAGGTCAAGAAAATTGGGTCCTTAATATCTCATCTACTGATATCCCCTCCAATGTAATCAACATTCTTAGCCTAGGCCCTAATTTCTCCATACCCAAATCTTCACAAAAAATTATTCCAGAACTGCTCATAGACTAAGAATACATTCACAAAGACCCCCTATTTCATCATTCTAACAAGAGTAAAGAGTTATCATGCATTACTATTTGCAATACTATTTCTAATTACCTCCAACACCCTCCATCCTTTTCTTCCAAATTTTCTCCCCTTTTCTTTAAAGACCTTTCTTTCACCCGATCCTTCCTTAGTTCACATGATGACATTATTATCACCAAAGCAGACAAAGGTAACAAGACTGTCATTATGAACCGCTCTGACTACAATGAAAAAATGACACAACTCCTATCCGATCATTCCACATATACCACTACGTCCCGTGACCCTACACCTTCATTAAAAACGACCTCCAACAAACATCTTAAAGACCTCTTAAATTCTAAATTTATTAATTATCCCACATATAGGAACGTCATCTCATATAATTCAGTTGCCCCTCCCGTTTTTATGGCCTTCCCAAAATTCAAAAAACCTAATACTCCCCTCCGTTTGATCACTTCTAATATTAATTCCCCCACCGTTAAACTTAGTAAATACTAACTGCCCCCTTTACAAGCTCTTAGCCATGACAACCCATATGACATTCACAACTCCTTTTACCTCCGCAATCAATTATTAGGATTCACCATTCCCAGACCACTACAATCGCACTTCCTTTGACGTTGAAAGTTTATTTACCAATATCCCCATAGATAAAGTCCAAATTTTAGTAGAATCCAACTGGTCAACCATTGGACCGCATACTTCCTTACACCTTTTTTCTTACCTCAAGTCTCTCCAACTTTGTTGTGAATCCGGCTACCTCACATTCCAGGATCAATTTTTTAAACAAATTTCAGGCTTGGCTATGGGTTATCCTCTAGCCCCGATCTTTCCAATATCGTACATAATGATTTATTCTACTCAGTTATTCCACAGTTTTCTAATGACATCATTTTTATTAAAAAATATGTTGATGACCTCCTCTTAATACTGAAACCTAATAAAATCAGCGATATGTTATTTGCTTTCAATTCCTACCATCCCCGCTTACATTTTACAGTTGAATCAGAAACAAACAATTCTCTACCATTTCTTGAGCTCCTCATAATAAATAACACCAATAACAATTATATCCACCGATTGGGACACAAAATCAACTTACTCAGGAACACTTTTAAATTATCACTCCCAACATCCTTACCAGCAAAAACTTAACACAGCCAAAAATCTTATTCATCATTGTTTTTCTCTCTCTCTGACTCCCAATTTCATGATACTAACTATCTCCGCATTAAACAAATTCTCTTAAATAACAACTTCTCTCCTAAAATCATCAACAAACTCATTTACAATTATAAATACCGCACCCCTTCTAAACAAAATTTTCTACAATCTTTTTCCATCTCCCTATATAGATCATTACTGTATATCCCCTTTCTTTCAGATAACATTAAAAAACAATTACGTTCCTCCATCCCTAACCTCTGCCTAGCCTTCAAAGCCCATAACAAACTGTCTTTCTGTGTATCTACACCCATCTTAAAGATCCTATTCCTCCTCAATACCATTCCCATGTTGTATACCGTATACCCTGTGCCACTTCTAATTGTAACGCATCCAACATTGGCGAAACAAAAAAAAAAAAAAAATTGAAAATAATTAAAAATTAACCATTAAACTATAAATCATTAAAAAACAATTGTTTGTTATTTTTAATTGTAAAATTTGAAGAATTAATTATATATATATGTAAAAACAAATAACATAGGTAACTGAAAATCAAAATACTAATATAAAATGAAATTTACAGTTGTGAATAGTGCTTGTTGGTAACAAGAAATATTCCATTCACAATGAAGTGCAGGAGCTAAAATGCTTAAAATTGTCATTTCCATAGAATCTGTCATCCAACAAAGGCCAGTGAATAAGGAAAGTTTAGCTTGAAATTTTCCAAATCCTAATGCATTAACAGCTTGAGTAACAGTAAACGTATCTGTAAAAAATCAAGTTTTATTACACATTAGCAAATTATTAGCAATTATAAGGGAAAATAGTCAACAAATAAATGTACAATTTCAATAAACCATTGACAGGTTAAGCAGGTTGCCACCAATCATGTATGGCAATTACCTATAGCACTTATACACCCCATTTAACATCTGCAATGTTTAATTAAAAAGGTATCAGTTTTGTAAGTTAACATTATTAGTAAAAATAATTGTTTCTCCTTTAGTAAATATACAGAAAATTTCATCATTTTATCAACCTTAAATCGGTTATTCAGTTACCCAAACCAAATACCATCGTTATAGTTAAAAATTGATGGCAACTATGGTTATATATTTTTGTATATATAAATGATTGACTGTAACTAAATAAGAAGGAGATGGTCAAAATGCAAAAAAATATAACTAACAACTATTTTGATATATATTTTTTATGAAATTTTCATGTACCTACAACTGACAATATCCATGATAGAAAATAGACCTAACAGAATAGAAACCATTTATAATTATATCTAACAAAATTCCAGACATTTTAAAAATATAGACACTTTTAAGATTATATCATTAGTTACAATTATATGTAATTAATGTACAACATTTGATAACTGAGTCAATTAATTTTTAGAAGAACATGAAAGAATAATTATCATATTTGTTAACAAATACAATACCACACCAAAAGAAAAGAAAACATTAAGACTAATATCACCTTGTACAAAATCTTCAGTTTTGATTCCCAAAATTTGTACATAAGTTCTCAAAGATTAAAAAAAAAGAAGATAACTTTCAACAAAACATATTTTTTAAAGATAAATTAATTACCATCAGGAACAACAGCAACAGTATTCATTTCAAGATTCTGGGAGGAAGATCCAAATGAAGCAAATTCTTCTTGAAGAGTGTCCAAAAATGTATTGGGCTCTTCATGATGTTCTGAATAAGAACTACTTCTTCTGGTTGGTTTACCTTGAAACATTTTAAAACCCAAGCAGATTATCCTAGAGAAACAAGCAAAATGAGTAAAGTTTAAATATGTTCAAAAATTTAAAATCCTACTAAAACTAAAAAAAACAATATTTACTATAAAAAAATAAATAGTTTATATACTAAGACACCCACTGTTATCAAAGTTTAAAAAAATATATCTGTTTAAAGACAAATCCAAATCATAAAATATATTACTGTTTAAAAGCATGGTCATATATAGTACTAAAATGTCAGGATAGGGAGGCAGTCTTAATTTTTCCATTTTCCTTCAATAAATAAAAGCCAACAGTTTTATGACAGTATTTAAATATTTAAAAATAAATCTCATTATATCACAAAATTAATTCATTGTGTTGAATAAATAAGAGACAAAACAATCAAACAGTATAAACTAATGCTTTTACTTAAATTTTAAATTTCACTCAAAAATTGGCGGCCACTGAATTTTGCACTCTTAGCCTCTATAGATTGGGCCCTTATTTGAATCTCAGAATTTTCAGGTGTATTTCAAAATTTGTAATTTAAAATTATTGTTGGACATTTTCTCACAAGAGTTCATATCAATTAATAGCAATTGATATATTATAAGATATAAGTATAAGGGTTTAACAGGATTGGTATATTTCATATTCCTGGTTATTACAACGCTCTATTGTAAATTTTGAATTTATCCTCTTATAACAAATAAAGACATACATATTTCAATTTTTTTTTTTTTTTTTGGCAACTTTATTTTTCCCTAAATATTTATTCATTTATTATAAAAGAAACTGGTTAAAATAAACAAATCGAAGTAGAGTAGTTACTGAGCAATAAGTAACTAGCTGATTAATTATAGAAATCATGGTTTATTGCAACTTGAGCTGTTAGATAACTTTATTAATGTAATTTCTACCCTCAGAAGTTGCGTCTGAGAAAATATCAAATTGCATCTCCAAGGCCTGTTAAGCAAAATAATTTTTTTAATAATTTTAAATAATCTGAATTGGAAAAAAAATCAGTAATAAAGGGATAAATAAGACAAAGTGTGCAGTTCAAATTACAAAAAAAAAAAGCAGAGAAGAGTCTTTAAAAAATCTCCAGGAAGATTAGTCTATAAATTAAAAAAGATTTTGAAAAAAAAAAAATGAAGATAGGCTTGAAAAAGAGAAAACTGTGAACTTTATTAAATTATAAAGAATAGATTCGGCAAAATACTGAACACTATCACTATGCTGATATTTGAGAAATCATAGGGATGAAGGAAGAAAGTATTTAACAGATTTGTAACAGAGCATGTAAAGGGAGGAAATGAAAAGCAGTCATAAATAAACTTAAAAGTAATAGGAAGAGGTGGAATGGTACCTGAATCCTTCATCTTTTCACTCCCAATGGGACAATACATCCCACTGGATGCTTAAAATTGTCTGTAGGGTAAAGTAACAGCGGGGATTGCTTCCTTGTACCACTGGGACACCTTGCCCCTACCACTAGGACAACAACCTATTTCTGTAAGACTAGAACTGAATAAAATTTGCATAATGTACCTTGGGAAAGATACTAGAACAAACCAAAAATATCAAATTGGAAGATTATTGATTGACCGTGTGTGAAGATGAAAGGAATATGGTCCGGGTGCGGTCAAGAAAAACTCAAATAGTAGAGATATACTAATTTAATGAGCCAAATGGCTCATTAAATTAGTATATCTCTACTATTTGAGTTTTTCTTGACCGCACCCGGACCATATTCCTTTCATCAAAAATATCAAACAAAATCAGAAATTTAAACCAAAATCATACAGTGAAATAAGCATTATCTGTCAACCCATCTGTTCTAACTAAAGTGAAGGTTGGGTTTTTTAGGATAAATATGTATTTTTAAAGCAATGCAGAGTATCAGATAAAATAAAATATATAAGGAAAGTGACAAGCCAATCAAGAATATTACACCCATAATGGATGTAATTCTTCTTCTTCAATCGGCACAACAACCCATTACTGGGTTCTGGCCTCCTCAAGTAGCTTCCACCAGTTTAATCAATTATGAGCAACTGATCTCCAATTCCTCACTCCGAGCAGGGTCCTTGAATCTTCTTCAAGACCATCCAACCATCGAAGCTTTATAATGGATGTAGTAGGGAAGATTTAAAACTAACACCTTCAATACCCTTCAAAGAAAGGAACTCAGTTTAATCTTGAGGTAAGAACAACAGATGATTTCACAAGAGATAAAACTTTATCTGGTCTATAGACAAGAGAAGAAGACATTAAGTAAGTAACATAAAATAATTTAAATTTTAAGATTAGTAATATAAAACATATGTGAACTATAGTGATAATGATATCATAAATTGCAAAATGATCCTAAGTTGTTCAAGCTCATATTTTGGAGAAAAAAAAAAAAGCATAATAATGAAAGTAACCCAACAAAGAGATCTATCCCAAAGAAATGGAAAGATATAAGCAGTATGCAAGATCAAGAAAAAATAATAAATATCACTGAGCTATATTCTAGAAAACACTAATTTTGAGGATTATATTAGGAACAGATTCATTAGCCAGAATTAAGAAAATTTTAACTAATAACAGTTGATATACACAGAAAATACATGATACATAGTGACATTGGGTAGTAGTATATACAGTGATAATAAATTTTCTTAAAACAATTTTTAATAAACATGCATCTCGGATTGCTAAAAAAATTAGACACTTATTGAAAAATATTTAAAGGAAAAGAGGTTTTAATTGAACTAAAACATGCCATCTGTTTATCGTTTTAGCTCAGGAAAGAATAAGTAATGACTATTCTCCTAACCTCTAAGTGATCAAAAAATTGATCCCATATCTACATGTAAATAATTTTTAATTAATTCATCAGTTATCAGGTTCATTTAAAATAACTAAAAAAGAACTCCTAGCCCAATCATTGAACACAAGACAGTTCTTTTCATGAATAAATAAATGATACTATTGGTAACCAATATAGAGATGGAGTGACACAAAGGTAAGGGACAGTGCTACTAAGTCCAAGGATCTAGGTTCGTATCTGACTGTGGTAGATAAATATATTCTGTTACTATAACCATTAGTCACCCCGTGGGTTCGGGAACACTCTAGGGTCCACCCAGCTTCATAAAATGGGCACCCTTAATTGGAGAAAAATATAGTAGTTGAGCGTGATCTTGAAAAAATAACTTGTATAACTGTTGTTCTAAAGACAATACTTCCTTACAAAGCCATGAACCCCTGACCCTTAATTTAAACTGTTAATCAATATAATTATTAATACCATAGACACAATAACAAAAGTCACATCCATTATACTTCATTGTGTATTTTTAAGAGAAAACAATTAAAGAAACAAAATAGATAAAACTAAATTAATTACATGCAGTTCTATTGTGTTTGGTGCAGCTTACTTGAAACCCTCACACATGATTTAAAGAGGAGTTACTAAAATTTAAATAAAAATTTTGAAATTTGTAAGATACACAGAAATCTTCATACTATAACTCCAAGAAATCATAGACTATTGATAATTCAAACGAAAAAAAAAAACAACAGCAAAATAAACAATGAATTTTTCAGAGAGCTATCATATAAAATAATTACTTCTTCATATACTTCATTGGTCATTTCTAGTTCTTTATTGAACACTAAAAAATACACCAGATACCAACCAAAATAGCATCATTTAAAAAATATCATTTTTTTGGAAAATAATAGACAATACCACAATAGTTCTTAAACACAAACCATGTATACTCATTGACATTAAGATCCGCAGTCATATATTACATTAAACAGAAAAGATAAAGGTTTATCCAGAATCAACTTCAGACTAATTTTAATTAAAGGTGGTAAAAGAGGCTGGGGGTATATAATTCTCATTATGGTAGAAATAAATAAAATCATCACATTTGCATTATACTTATTAAAAATCATACTAAACTTTTATTATAAACAACAGTTTATAAAATTACATTCAACAAAATATTCGTACACAGTAATAAATCAATAAGTAATCCACATATCCATTAAAATGTAATCAAATTCGAAGTAAGTGTAAATTAAACTTTCACTGTTACAGCGGGGGAAAATCTAATAAGCAACAGGTGTCCAACGAGGTACAATCCAGTTTAATAGTAATGTCTATTAGAATTCTACTAAACTTTCTAAATATTCAGAATAAATATTAAATATTATCATTTGCAATCTGTTGATTGCAATCTGATTGATGTAAACAACACCTTATTATTTTTATTTTTTCTCGATCGTTTTAAAACATTTAATGATATCGAGATTATATATAGAGAACAGTTATGGATCAGTGATATTGAATAACCATAGAAATGACTATATAATTGACATGTTTCGATGTGCAACTTAAAAATCAATTTTGGAACTGACCGTTCCAGATAACATTTGATCCTAATATCGTAGTATATTACCCATTTACAATAAAATTATTTTTTTCTTTTCAGTAGCGGTTTATTCCTAAACTGTGCAATTAACATGATCCATTTTTCAAATTCTGGGTGATCTCAAAAAAAGATTCGCCAAAATATAATGCTTAATTAAAGATCATAAGCATTTGTTATTGAAGTTTTAACTTGATTTTTTTTTTAATTTTCTTATATTTATTTTTTAAGTTTTAACTTACGACCAATTGAAAATATATTTTTATAGTGAATGGTTAAAGAGATCTCACTAAAGGCCCTCGATTATGCGCGTTCAGTTATTACTAGCTGTAGAAAATAGGTAGGAAAAACATAAGCTAACATTGCGTAGAACTAGGAACCAATACTTCAGCAAAGCCAGATTCTAAAGTTAAAACTGATCGACAAGAGGTAAACAACAGGAAATCAATCTTTCAAAGCAACCTCCAGCCTTCAGTCATTATTAAACTAAACTCAAGCGGAGGGACACATTCTCCAGAAACGGAATGATGATCGAGTAACAACTTCAAAAGAACTTGATTGCCAGGAAGATACACCTGGAATAGCCCCGATGAGACTAGAACAAGACCTGATTGGCCTCATAATGTTGGGGTCTTAAATGTTAATATTGTAATCCTAAATTTATTAGTAAATATAGAAGGCATATGTTCATATGTTCATATACCCTGTTTTGTTTCTTTTTCCGCTAGATTGTGTGCTTGTACCTAGTGTGAGTGTAATGTAATGAGTTTTGTGAGTAATAAAAAACCTTGTCTCTCGAATCTGGTTTTATTTATTAACCAACATTGGTTATGGGCCCAGGCCACGACATTCGAGAGACAATAAAAGTTCGTGTTTTGTAGTGTTGTGTGTAATCGAAGTAAGTAGTGTAAATCGAGCCGAGTACACGTGTACATAACTGCTATTGGTTCTTTTCTTTGCTATGGATTCGAAGAAAAACATGGAAAAGAGCTCTAGTTGGTCACCTGGAGTTGAAAAATTACTCGGAAGGGAAAATTACAGCTCTTGGAAATTCGCGACAGAGATGTATTTGACTGCCGAAGACGTGTGGGGTTATGTCAACAGAGAAGATGAAGATAAGAAGATGGATTCGAAGGCTAGAGCCAAAATTTGTTTAGTAATTGATGAATCCCTTTACCCTATTGTAAAATGTTGCAAGACAGCTAAGGAAATCTGGGAAAAGCTAGAAAATACGTATGAAGACAAGGGTCTGTCAAGAAGGTTATCTCTACTTAGAAAACTTTTTCACATTGACTTAAGCCATTTTAGTAGCATGGAAGACTACTTAATTAGTGATTTGCTATAATTGTAAAAAACCGGTTCATATTTCTGTGAATTGTCGAGAAGGTTTGATTTGTTTT